>NW_027632910.1:23993-24745 GCF_902686455.1 Sciurus vulgaris | reverse complement strand
CCGTGGGGCTCACTTCACTCTTTCCTTCTTTAGGGCATTGTCCACCATTGTATGGTATCCAATGTCTGGAAGCTATTGTTTCGTGTGTTTTGTCAGATTTTTGTTATTAAGATAGTAGGGTAAGTCTACAATCTATCATTCCACAGTGACAAGTGGGTGTGTGGAGAATTGGGTATTTATATAATTTCAAAGTAACAACACAGCTTTACTACATTGTCAAAATATCAAAACAAAGAGAAAAGTGGTAGCTTTTCAGAGAAGTCTGGCAGACATTACTTTATGACCAAAATAAACATCATCCAAAATGGAACAAACTGGAATCATGCTGTTTTGTAATAAAAGTCCTTACTGGATACACTGAAAAGATTACTCATTTCTTCCAAGATGTTTCCACCACAGTCCTACAACCTGAATCTAATCATGAGGAAACTACAGACAAACCCCAAAAGAAGGCCATTCTATAAGACTGACCTGTGAACTGCAACACATTCTGTAAAGTAATTTGATAACAACTATGAAAGATGTTTATGTCCTTTTATGTATCATTTAACTCCACATGTGTAAGGACATATTCTAGAGAAACTCATACATGTATATAAGAATTCCCTTCATAGTAATGATTATAGCAAAACACTAAAAATAACAGAAATGTCCAACGAAATGAGAATGCAAAATATATGGATGTGAGAAAGAATGAACTAGAGGTATGCATGTCAACGCTTATGATAAATCCCATCAACGATGAGTAAAAT
>NW_027632910.1:0-23893 GCF_902686455.1 Sciurus vulgaris | reverse complement strand
GAATGAATGAGGCTCACAAGAAATATCAATGGAGCAACGCGATGGCATACTGATTGAGAACGCAAGAATTGCAGTCATAGTGTGCCAGCCTGAATTCGGCCTTAACCAATTATTTGATGGTGAGACTTAGCAATTTTCCACATCACTCAAATGGGAGTTGTACAAGGGTACTTATGATCACAGGATAGTCATGAGCATTATGCCACGACACGCAACAGATGTCCATAAGAAGTACTCAATAAATGTAAGATGAATGATTTGGAAAGCAAGAAAACATACAACAATTATTGAAACACTCCCACAATCATCCCAAAGTGTACATTTTACCTTCAATGTCAGACATTCCCGGTAGGGAGATAGTCCATAGATGGGGAGATTTTGCAATTCGGTCGGTCTCCAGGAATGTGAAACTTTTGACAGCGCTGATGGCTTTGATGTGAAAATCTGGATTTGATCTGAAAAATCATATATGCTTTAGTACAATCAAATCTAACACCCAAGTATACTAGTGTCAACGGTGTTTTAGGGCATTTATTCGTGTATTCATATAAGCGAAATAGTTGAAAATTATGTAGCATACAACCTGTGACGGTAAAGGTTTGCACTGAGATGTCTATAGACAGGTGAGGGTGCATCAAGAGTATATTACTTTAAGTTTTCAATCGATGTTCCTCATCGGAGTATGTTATGCAGTTTGGTCACTCCTGTCAAAGAAACCTGAAATACTCATAACTCTACCAATATTACATAAGGGGAAAATTCCACATGCCCACTCTTGTGATGGGTCACAGTCAACAGAAGGTGGGCACGGTGTGGTGGCACGTGCCTGAAATCTCAGCAGCTCCGGAGGCCGAGGCAGAGAGAATTGGGAGTTAAAGGCCAGTCAATTGAGTGAGGCCCTAAGCAACTTAGCAGAACCCTGTCTCGATATATAATATAAAAGTTAAAGGAGCTGGGGATGTGACCCAGTAGTGATGTGCCCCTGGGTTCCAACCCGAGAACCGGAAAAAAAGAAGGTATAAACAAATACTGCATAAGATTTCGTCAGACGCTGGGGATGTAACTCAGTGGCACAGTGCGTGCCTAGCATGGGCAAGGTCCTCAGTTCAAGACCCGCAACGGCAGAAAACACAACAGTAAAAAAAGAAAAAGAATGCACCCCACCCTGAATAGTAAGCTATGTGTCTCAGAAATATAAATGTTTCATGCTGTGAAGCGACTACCCATAAGCAAGCTGTCTCATTGTATACATGCAAATATTTGCAAATCTCAAACACTTCCAGCCCCGAACATTTTGCATAAGGGGTACACAGCCTAGAGTACAAGGTAGCATTAACATCAGTCAGATGGAAAGACTTGAAGCAGTCATGTTACAACTGCATGAGAAGCCTCATATGAACGACCTTTAAACATCCTGGGACCTGTGCAATCATCCTGGTCTGGGACTACATGCTGCCAAGTAAGCCGGTGCTCAGAGACTGGTTCCGTGAGATGATGTACCACCAAAAGTTAGGATAAAGCCTCCCACTGTACTTCTTTCTGCCAATCCAAAGGAATCAAGGGAGGCTGTATTGATTTTCCAAAGTGAATAATACTTGCTGGAGAGGGGCTCAAAGCCAACACACTCTAGTGCCTTTGTTAGGTCCATAGTGGAGGTAACACATCAGCCAGTTGTAACTACTCATGTCCCTACCAAACCACAGTCAAGTGCTCTTCTCATCCAATGATTCTACCATTTTATGTGAGTGGTGATCAGAAGGACTAAATTCTATTTTTGAAGTCAATTTTAGACAGAAATGAAGAGTCTCAATCATACTTCAATTATAGCCAAATGCATAAATTGTAGCCCTAAGATTGTTTCATGAGGTCAACGGTCAGAGCTGCATTAGGGAGGAAAGCATGTGGACGGCCCACCCAGGTGTGACGGCTCTGCAGACCTGCGCACCAAGGGGGAAAAGGTATATGAAGGACTGAGGTGAGATGAAGTTAGGAAGAGCGGAGCTCCCAAGGGGCCTGGTGATACTGAGAGAACACTTTGCCAGCCCTTGTTGAGGAGGCAAGAGAGGGACTGTAGGAGCCAAAGGAGGTGGACCTGAGCGCTTGGTTCCCCTGAACAGCTTTTCTTTCTTCCCTCACACCTTGGTCACCAACTTTTGAGGGCACGCCTGCCCAATATTCCCTGTGCTCACTGCCCAACTTCCCACTGGAAATTACAGCAGAAACGGCTTCCTCACAAGCAACAACATAAACATAAGACCATGAGTGTGTGAGGCCCCGAATCTGGGGGCTGTTTTGTGACTTCACCGTAAGAAGTTGGGAACAGACAATTGTGGGGAGGACCACGATTTGGTGGAAGACAACTATGCTCATGAGGAGCCACAAGATGGACTCCCTTCCTTCCGTCAACTCCGAGTCCCGCCCCAAGCACCGGCCCTGCAAGGCCCAGTGCTCAGAACCCGGTGAAGTCATCTTGAGGTAACAATGGGGCTTGGGCCTCCCGAAGGCTCCCATTGGTGGACAGATTCTTGGGGCAGTTGATTCTTGGCCGAGCCATGGACCTGGTAACAAGTCTCAACGGTATGGATCCTCAAGTGGCAAACCTGGGCCTTCGTGGCAGTAAGTATCCCTTCAGTCCTTTGAGTGTGGGGACAAACGTTCAGAAAAGATGCTTTGTATTGATGGGGCGGCGCTTGCCTGCGTGGAGTGCTAAATAGTTAAGAGGCAGGCTCCTCTAGGATCCTAAGGAGTATTAGAAGGCAGAACCCATGTTGTGACCAAGCAGAAGAGATAAACCGGTGCCCTTTTCAAGTGGTTCCTTGAGGGCCTCGCCCTCAAGATCCGTTTTATCTGCCTGAGGGACTGGGTGGGTCCTGGACTGGGAGCCAGAAGGCCTGAGTGTGTTTCAGCAGGTCATGTTTCCTCGAGACTTAGTCTCCCTTATCTCTGAAAGGTTTACCTGGACTCTTTGGCTCCCTGCAGTTCTTGGTTTAACTAATAATAAAATGATGAGGTAGGTACGTAAGGAGGGAGGGAGGGAATGGATGGATGAATGAGGCAAATTAAGGAGAGGATTGAGAAACACTTCAGGTCCCACCCAGATCTGTCAGTCAGCTGCCTCTTTTCTTTCTTTTACTGCCTCAGGCTGGGTCTCGCTATACCTCGGTCTCATGGGACCGAGTTGTGTACTAACCGGTGGCTGCCTCATATTCATTCACTGGAGGAAGAAGCTGTGGCGGGAGAGGCGTGCCCAGCAGTGGGTGGAAGTGGTGAACGCTTCCACCTTCATTTACAGTCCACTCTTGTACTGGATCAATATGCAGAAACGCCATGGCATCAAAGCAACTATTCAAATAGGCCCTCCAACAGCTGTTGCCATCAGGGAGATGAAAGACCATACTCACGAGTGTCTGTGTGAGACAGACACCCCTGAAGCTAGGGCTTATGGCCTCAGAGGCAGCATGTGCAGGGCAGAGACGAATGGAGCTATGAAAGCTGCTCTGGTGGTCTCAGGGCACCCCGCAACTAATCTGATGCCACAGCGCCACACCACACCCCCATTCCCCATTCCCATCTTTCAAGAGATACCCTTTGCCCCACCCCTCCACAAAATGCCTCCCATGATGGAACGCACTGTCTCCTGCCCGTTGGACATCTATCCTCGAATGAATGTCCACTACAATTCCCTTCCCACACTGGCCCTGGAATGAACTGTTTCAAGGCCAAACTCTGGCGTCATACCTGTAGCCTGCACTCACTGAAGGTGGGAGCTTTATGGACCAAGGGTATGAATAGAAACTGGAGCTAACCTCACGGCAGTCGTGTTGAAGCAGAGGGCCCAGTTGAATGTTACGTTATTAAAGAGTTTTGGAAAAGCCAGTCTGTTGTGTCTCATTTGAAACTAGGAGGGCAATGTTAACCTCCCTGTTGGATGGTGGCACAAGTCTAAACAATACCATGACAACTGGAGGTTGGCATTGAAGGCAAGCATTGTGTCAATTCTTGTGGATGAGCTCAGGTCCCTCCTTCCAGGATTTAAGCACAAACCTGTGCAAGACCATGGGCTAAGTCCACAAAGGCAGTGCTGTTCTGCACAATGGTAAGTTCAATTGCCACAAGAATGACCGTTGCTGAGGCCACACAGGAATGGCAGTCCACCAGGGTTATGCCACTGGTTCAACAAGTCATCACGAGGCCCATGAACCACTACACACTATGGGCTGACTGGCGCATATCTATGATGCATTCCATCTTTGGTGGACGTCCCTGAATCGTTTCTTAAAAAAGAACACTGCAACATGGCTATCATGAGTCTTCTCATACTGATGAATACAAGGATCCAAGGGCATATGCCATCATCTTTTGTTGTCATTGTGTTGTTCCTCAGCCACTTCTCCAATTTGCATCTGCCTATTACAGTTCCTGATTTTCCCACCATACACAGGGTATCGTTTCCCTAAAACTGTCTTGTTCAAATATATGTGCTGGATGCTTTAGTGTGTGCAGAGTCATCTGCTTGGTCTACAGTTTCGCTTACAGTAAGGGCTGGTGAGTACCTCCTAGAATTATACACAGGAATACATCGATAGCAAAGAGACATCCTGGGCTGCCCCAAAGGGAAGAGTCCCGTGCAACTCACATACATGGGAACATCTCGAATACTTTCTGCAAATGGTTCTTAAAGTAAAGACAAATAAGATGATCAAGTATTTGGCTACTGTTGAAAGAAGAGAATGCCTGCATCATGTAAAAATCTTTAACCCATTGCCTTGGAAATGAGAAGCCCACTCACCATAGTTGTTCTAAATGTTAAGTGTAGATTTCCCTGAGAGAAAAGGCCAGATTTTGAGGATTTTTGGTGGTGATGGTAACTCTGCATACAGGTGCGTGTGTGTGTGGGGGGGGGGAATTGAGAAGAGAAAGAGAGAGAGAGAGACAGAAAGGGAGAGAGAGAGAGAGAGGGAGAGACAGAGACAGAGACGGAGACAGAGAGACAGAGATAGCGAAAGAGACAGAGTGAGAGAGATTGTGAGAGAATGGGATTCTTGGCTCTTACAAAAATTCGGTAATGTATTGTTATTTTCTCTCTGTGTGCTGAAGCGATTAGGTCCAGCAAATGAAAAGAAAGCCCTAGCCTTATCTATGTGACCTGCCTCTAGCATAGGCTTCCAAACATTTTTCTTTTTATTTTGGGAAGGTAAGTGGAACCATTTTTTCCCCTTCTTTAAATAGGATCTTCTATTGTAACTGAAAATACAAAACGGGACTAAGTGGATGTTACTTCATAGACCAGAGTCAGAGGTTCACTCCTTCCTCACGTTGTCGCTTCTTATCATTAGTGCTTTCAACCATGCAGATGCCTAAAGTCTGAGACTTCTCTACAACACTGCTTTATGCCCACCATCTCTTAGCCCTCGCTTTCAAAGGAAGTTGGAATCCTTTCAATTTATGGATCAATGCAAAATTTTTTCCCTTACGAACCAGGGGAGTGGGGGGAGGCTTTTTAAATTTATTTTACTATTTGCACAGTATCATGTATGCTTTTCTGCCCTCTCCATTATACCATTATGCCACTGAGGAAAGAAAGTGAGGCTGCGTCTTACATGGTATCCTCACTGCTTACTAGGTGGTCTAATGAGGCACATAGTGAATGAACGAGGCTCACAAGAAATATCAATGGAGAAACGCGATGGCATACTGATTGAGAACGCAAGAATTGCAGTCATAGTGTGCCAGCCTGAATTCGGCCTTACCCAATTATTTGATGGTCAGACTTAGCAATTTTCCACATCACTCAAAGGGGAGTTGTACAAGAGTACCTATGATCACAGGATAGTCATGAGCATTATGGCACGACACGCAACAGATGTCCATAAGAAGTACTCAATAAATGTAAGATGAATGATTTGGAAAGCAAGAAAACATACAACAATTATTGAAACACTCCCACAATCATCCCAAAGTGTACATTTTACCTTCAATGTCAGACATTCCCGGTAGGGAGATAGTCCATAGATGGGGAGATTTTGCAATTCGGTCGGTCTCCAGGAATGTGAAACTTTTGACAGCGCTGATGGCTTTGATGTGAAAATCTGGATTTGATCTGAAAAATCATATATGCTTTAGTACAATCAAATCTAACACCCAAGTATACTAGTGTCAACGGTGTTTTAGGGCATTTATTCGTGTATTCATATAAGCGAAATAGTTGAAAATTATGTAGCATACAACCTGTGACGGTAAAGGTTTGCACTGAGATGTCTATAGACAGGTGAGGGTGCATCAAGAGTATATTACTTTAAGTTTTCAATCGATGTTCCTCAGCGGAGTATGTTATGCAGTTTGGTCACTCCTGTCAAAGAAACCTGAAATACTCATAACTCTACCAATATTACATAAGGGGAAAATTCCACATGCCCACTCTTGTGATGGGTCACAGTCAACAGAAGGTGGGCACGGTGTGGTGGCACGTGCCTGGAATCTCAGCAGCTCCGGAGGCCGAGGCAGAGAGAATTGGGAGTTAAAGGCCAGTCAATTGAGTGAGGCCCTAAGCAAATTAGCAGAACCCTGTCTCGATATATAATATAAATATTAAAGGAGCTGGGGATGTGACCCAGTAGTTATGTGCCCCTGGGTTCCAACCCGAGAACCGGAAAAAAAGAAGGTATAAACAAATACTGCATAAGATTACGTCAGACGCTGGGGATGTAACTCAGTGGCACAGTGCGTGCCTAGCATGTGCAAGGTCCTCACTTCAAGACCCGCAACGGCAGAAAACACAACACTAAAAAAAGAAAAAGAATGCACCCCACCCTGAATAGTAAGCTATGTGTATCAGGAATATAAATGTTTCATGCTGTGAAGTGACTACCCAGAAGCAAGCTGTCTCATTGTATAGATGCAAATATTTGCAAATCTCAAACACTTCCAGTCCCCGAACATTTTGCATAAGGGGTACACAGCCTAGAGTACAAGGTAGCATTAACATCAATCCGATGGAAAGACTTGAAGCAGTCATGTTACAACTGCATGAGAAGCCTCATATGAACGACCTTTAAACATCCTGGGACCTGTGCAATCATCCTGGTCTGGGACTACATGCTGCCAAGTAAGCCGGTGCTCAGAGACTGGTTCCGTGAGATGATGTACCACCAAAAGATAGGATAAAGCCTCCCACTGTACTTCTTTCTGCCAATCCAAAGGAATCAAGGGAGGCTGTATTGATTTTCCAAAGTGAATAATACTTGCTGGAGAGGGGCTCAAAGCCAACACACTCTAGTGCCTTTGTTAGGTCCATAGTGGAGGTAACACATCAGCCAGTTGTAACTACTCATGTCCCTACCAAACCACAGTCAAGTGCTCTTCTCATCCAATGATTCTACCATTTTATGTGAGTGGTGATCAGAAGGACTAAATTCTATTTTTTAAGTCAATTTTAGACAGAAATGAAGAGTCTCAATCATACTTCAATTATAGCCAAATGCATAAATTGTAGCCCTAAGATTGTTTCATTAGGTCAACGGTCAGCGCTGCATTAGGGAGAAAAGCATGTGGACGGCCCACCCAGGTGTGATTGCTCTGCACACCTGCGCACCACGGGGGAAAAGGTATATGAAGGACTGAGGTGAGATGAAGTTAGGAAGAGCGGAGCTCCCAAGGGGCCTGGTGATACTGAGAGAACACTTTGCCAGCCCTTGTTGAGGAGGCAAGAGAGGGACTGTAGGAGCCAAAGGAGGTGGACCTGACCGCTTGGTTCCCCTGAACAGCTTTTCTTTCTTCCCTCACACCTTGGTCACCAACTTTTGAGGGCACGCCTGCCCAATATTCCCTGTGCTCACTGCCCAACTTCCCACTGGAAATTACAGCAGAAACGGCTTCCTCACAAGCAACAACATAAACATAAGACCATGAGTGTGTGAGGCCCCGAATCTGGGGGCTGTTTTGTGACTTCACCGTAAGAAGTTGGGAACAGACAATTGTGGGGAGGACCACGATTTGGTGGAAGACAACTATGCTCATGAGGAGCCACAAGATGGACTCCCTTCCTTCCGTCAACTCCGAGTCCCGCCCCAAGCACCGGCCCTGCAAGGCCCAGTGCTCAGAACCCGGTGAAGTCATCTTGAGGTAACAATGGGGCTTGGGCCTCCCGAAGGCTCCCATTGGTGGACAGATTCTTGGGGCAGTTGATTCTTGGCCGAGCCATGGACCTGGTAACAAGTCTCAACGGTATGGATCCTCAAGTGGCAAACCTGGGCCTTCGTGGCAGTAAGTATCCCTTCAGTCCTTTGAGTGTGGGGACAAACGTTCAGAAAAGATGCTTTGTATTGATGGGGCGGCGCTTGCCTGCGTGGAGTGCTAAATAGTTAAGAGGCAGGCTCCTCTAGGATCCTAAGGAGTATTAGAAGGCAGAACCCATGTTGTGACCAAGCAGAAGAGATAAACCGGTGCCCTTTTCAAGTGGTTCCTTGAGGGCCTCGCCCTCAAGATCCGTTTTATCTGCCTGAGGGACTGGGTGGGTCCTGGACTGGGAGCCAGAAGGCCTGAGTGTGTTTCAGCAGGTCATGTTTCCTCGAGACTTAGTCTCCCTTATCTCTGAAAGGTTTACCTGGACTCTTTGGCTCCCTGCAGTTCTTGGTTTAACTAATAATAAAATGATGAGGTAGGTACGTAAGGAGGGAGGGAGGGAATGGATGGATGAATGAGGCAAATTAAGGAGAGGATTGAGAAACGCTTCAGGTCCCACCCAGATCTGTCAGTCAGCTGCCTCTTTTCTTTCTTTTACTGCCTCAGGCTGGGTCTCGCTATACCTCGGTCTCATGGGACTGAGTTGTGTACTAACCGGTGGCTGCCTCATATTCATTCACTGGAGGAAGAAGCTGTGGCGGGAGAGGCGTGCCCAGCAGTGGGTGGAAGTGGTGAACGCTTCCACCTTCATTTACAGTCCACTCTTGTACTGGATCAATATGCAGAAACGCCATGGCATCAAAGCAACTATTCAAATAGGCCCTCCAACAGCTGTTGCCATCAGGGAGATGAAAGACCATACTCACGAGTGTCTGTGTGAGACAGACACCCCTGAAGCTAGGGCTTATGGCCTCAGAGGCAGCATGTGCAGGGCAGAGACGAATGGAGCTATGAAAGCTGCTCTGGTGGTCTCAGGGCACCCCGCAACTAATCTGATGCCACAGCGCCACACCACACCCCCATTCCCCATTCCCATCTTTCAAGAGATACCCTTTGCCCCACCCCTCCACAAAATGCCTCCCATGATGGAACGCACTGTCTCCTGCCCGTTGGACATCTATCCTCGAATGAATGTCCACTACAATTCCCTTCCCACACTGGCCCTGGAATGAACTGTTTCAAGGCCAAACTCTGGCGTCATACCTGGAGCCTGCACTCACTGAAGGTGGGAGCTTTATGGACCAAGGGTATGAATAGAAACTGGAGCTAACCTCACGGCAGTCGTGTTGAAGCAGAGGGCCCAGTTGAATGTTACGTTATTAAAGAGTTTTGGAAAAGCCAGTCTGTTGTGTCTCATTTGAAACTAGGAGGGCAATGTTAACCTCCCTGTTGGATGGTGGCACAAGTCTAAACAATACCATGACAACTGGAGGTTGGCATTGAAGGCAAGCATTGTGTCAATTCTTGTGGATGAGCTCAGGTCCCTCCTTCCAGGATTTAAGCACAAACCTGTGCAAGACCATGGGCTAAGTCCACAAAGGCAGTGCTGTTCTGCACAATGGTAAGTTCAATTGCCACCAGAATGACCGTTGCTGAGGCCACACAGGAATGGCAGTCCACCAGGGTTATGCCACTGGTTCAACAAGTCATCACGAGGCCCATGAACCACAACACACTATGGGCTGACTGGCGCATATCTATGATGCATTCCATCTTTGGTGGACGTCCCTGAATCGTTTCTTAAAAAAGAACACTGCAACATGGCTATCATGAGTCTTCTCATACTGATGAATACAAGGATCCAAGGGCATATGCCATCATCTTTTGTTGTCATTGTGTTGTTCCTCAGCCACTTCTCCAATTTGCATCTGCCTATTACAGTTCCTGATTTTCCCACCATACACAGGGTATCGTTTCCCTAAAACTGTCTTGTTCAAATATATGTGCTGGATGCTTTAGTGTGTGCAGAGTCATCTGCTTGGTCTACAGTTTCGCTTACAGTAAGGGCTGGTGAGTACCTCCTAGAATTATACACAGGAATACATCGATAGCAAAGAGACATCCTGGGCTGCCCCAAAGGGAAGAGTCCCGTGCAACTCACATACATGGGAACATCTCGAATACTTTCTGCAAATGGTTCTTAAAGTAAAGACAAATAAGATGATCAAGTATTTGGCTACTGTTGAAAGAAGAGAATGCCTGCATCATGTAAAAATCTTTAACCCATTGCCTTGGAAATGAGAAGCCCACTCACCATAGTTGTTCTAAATGTTAAGTGTAGATTTCCCTGAGAGAAAAGGCCAGATTTTGAGGATTTTTGGTGGTGATGGTAACTCTGCATACAGGTGCGTGTGTGTGTGGGGGGGGGGAATTGAGAAGAGAAGAGAGAGAGAGAGAGACAGAAAGGGAGAGAGAGAGAGAGAGGGAGAGACAGAGACAGAGACGGAGACAGAGAGACAGAGATAGCGAAAGAGACAGAGTGAGAGAGATTGTGAGAGAATGGGATTCTTGGCTCTTACAAAAATTCGGTAATGTATTGTTATTTTCTCTCTGTGTGCTGAAGCGATTAGGTCCAGCAAATGAAAAGAAAGCCCTAGCCTTATCTATGTGACCTGCCTCTAGCATAGGCTTCCAAACATTTTTCTTTTTATTTTGGGAAGGTAAGTGGAACCATTTTTTCCCCTTCTTTAAATAGGATCTTCTATTGTAACTGAAAATACAAAACGGGACTAAGTGGATGTTACTTCATAGACCAGAGTCAGAGGTTCACTCCTTCCTCACGTTGTCGCTTCTTATCATTAGTGCTTTCAACCATGCAGATGCCTAAAGTCTGAGACTTCTCTACAACACTGCTTTATGCCCACCATCTCTTAGCCCTCGCTTTCAAAGGAAGTTGGAATCCTTTCAATTTATGGATCAATGCAAAATTTTTTCCCTTACGAACCAGGGGAGTGGGGGGAGGCTTTTTAAATTTATTTTACTATTTGCACAGTATCATGTATGCTTTTCTGCCCTCTCCATTATACCATTATGCCACTGAGGAAAGAAAGTGAGGCTGCGTCTTACATGGTATCCTCACTGCTTACTAGGTGGTCTAATGAGGCACATAGTGAATGAATGAGGCTCACAAGAAATATCAATGGAGAAACGCGATGGCATACTGATTGAGAACGCAAGAATTGCAGTCATAGTGTGCCAGCCTGAATTCGGCCTTAACCAATTATTTGATGGTGAGACTTAGCAATTTTCCACATCACTCAAATGGGAGTTGTACAAGAGTACTTATGATCACAGGATAGTCATGAGCATTATGCCACGACACGCAACAGATGTCCATAAGAAGTACTCAATAAATGTAAGATGAATGATTTGGAAAGCAAGAAAACATACAACAATTATTTAAACACTCCCACAATCATCCCAAAGTGTACATTTTACCTTCAATATCAGACATTCCCGGTAGGGAGATAGTCCATAGATGGGGAGATTTTGCAATTCGGTCGGTCTCCAGGAATCTGAAACTTTTGACAGCGCTGATGGCTTTGATGTGAAAATCTGGATTTGATCTGAAAAATCATATATGCTTTAGTACAATCACATCTAACACCCAAGTATACTAGTGTCAACGGTGTTTTAGGGCATTTATTCGTGTATTAATATAAGCGAAATAGTTGAAAATTATGTAGCATACAACCTGTGACGGTAAAGGTTTGCACTGAGATGTCTATAGACAAGTGAGGGTGCATCAAGAGTATATTACTTTAAGTTTTCAATCGATGTTCCTCAGCGGAGTATGTTATGCAGTTTGGTCACTCCTGTCAAAGAAACCTGAAATACTCATAACTCTACCAATATTACATAAGGGGAAAATTCCACATGCCCACTCTTGTGATGGGTCACAGTCAACAAAAGGTGGGCACGGTGTGGTGGCACGTGCCTGGAATCTCAGCAGCTCCGGAGGCCGAGGCAGGAGAATTGGGAGTTAAAGGCCAGTCAATTGAGTGAGGCCCTAAGCAAATTAGCAGAACCCTGTCTCGATATATAATATAAATATTAAAAGAGCTGGGGATGTGACCCAGTAGTTATGTGCCCCTGGGTTCCAACCCGAGAACCGGAAAAAAGAAGGTATAAACAAATACTGCATAAGATTACGTCAGACGCTGGGGATGTAACTCAGTGGCACAGTGCGTGCCTAGCATGTGCAAGGTCCTCACTTCAAGACCCGCAACGGCAGAAAACACAACACTAAAAAAAGAAAAAGAATGCACCCCACCCTGAATAGTAAGCTATGTGTATCAGGAATATAAATGTTTCATGCTGTGAAGTGACTACCCAGAAGCAAGCTGTCTCATTGTATAGATGCAAATATTTGCAAATCTCAAACACTTCCAGTCCCAAACATTTTGCATAAGGGGTACACAGCCTAGAGTACAAGTTAGCGTTAAACATCAATCCGATGGAAAGACTTGAAGCAGTCATGTTACAACTGCATACGAAGCCTGATAGGAACGACCTTTAAA
This sequence comes from Sciurus vulgaris, assembly GCF_902686455.1. Lineage (NCBI taxonomy): Eukaryota > Metazoa > Chordata > Mammalia > Rodentia > Sciuridae > Sciurus > Sciurus vulgaris. The sequence continues at coordinate 11,192 of NW_027632910.1, read as the reverse complement.
CATCCTGGGACTTGTGCAATAATCCTGGTCTGGGACTACATGCTACCAAGGAAGCCGGTGCTCAGAGACTGGTTCCGTGAGATGATGTACCACCAAAAGATAGGATAAAGCCTCCCACTGTCCTTCTTTCTGCCAATCAAAAGAAATCAAGGGAGGCTGTATTGATTTTCCAAAGTGAATAATACTTCCTGGAGAGGGGCTCAAAGCCAACACACTCTAGTGCCTTTGTTAGGTCCATAGTGGAGGTAACACATCAGCCAGTTGTAACTACTTATGTCCCTACCAAACCACAGTCAAGTGCTCTTCTCATCCAATGATTCTACCATTTTATGTGAGTGGTGATCAGAAGGACTAAATTCTATTTTTTAAGTCAATTTTAGACAGAAATGAAGAGTCTCAATCATACTTCAATTATAGCCAAATGCATAAATTGTAGCCCTAAGATTGTTTCATTAGGTCAACGGTCAGCGCTGCATTAGGGAGAAAAGCATGTGGACGGCCCACCCAGGTGTGATTGCTCTGCACACCTGCGCACCACGGGGGAAAAGGTATATGAAGGACTGAGGTGAGATGAAGTTAGCAAGAGCGGAGCTCCCAAGGGGCCTGGTGATACTGAGAGAACACTTTGCCAGCCCTTGTTGAGGAGGCAAGAGAGGGACTGTAGGAGCCAAAGGAGGTGGACCTGAGCGCTTGGTTCCCCTGAACAGCTTTTCTTTCTTCCCTCACACCTTGGTCACCAACTTTTGAGGCCACGCCTGCCCAATATTCCCTGTGCTCACTGCCCAACTTCCCACTGGAAATTACAGCAGAAACGGCTTCCTCACAAGCAACAACATAAACATAAGACCATGAGTGTGTGAGGCCCCGAATCTGGGGGCTGTTTTGTGACTTCACCGTAAGAAGTTGGGAACAGACAATTGTGGGGAGGACCACGATTTGGTGGAAGACAACTATGCTCATGAGGAGCCACAAGATGGACTCCCTTCCTTCCGTCAACTCCGAGTCCCGCCCCAAGCACCGGCCCTGCAAGGCCCAGTGCTCAGAACCCGGTGAAGTCATCTTGAGGTAACAATGGGGCTTGGGCCTCCCGAAGGCTCCCATTGGTGGACAGATTCTTGGGGCAGTTGATTCTTGGCCGAGCCATGGACCTGGTAACAAGTCTCAACGGTATGGATCCTCAAGTGGCAAACCTGGGCCTTCGTGGCAGTAAGTATCCCTTCAGTCCTTTGAGTGTGGGGACAAACGTTCAGAAAAGATGCTTTGTATTGATGGGGCGGCGCTTGCCTGCGTGGAGTGCTAAATAGTTAAGAGGCAGGCTCCTCTAGGATCCTAAGGAGTATTAGAAGGCAGAACCCATGTTGTGACCAAGCAGAAGAGATAAACTGGTGCCCTTTTCAAGTGGTTCCTTGAGGGCCTCGCCCTCAAGATCCGTTTTATCTGCCTGAGGGACTGGGTGGGTCCTGGACTGGGAGCCAGAAGGCCTGAGTGTGTTTCAGCAGGTCATGTTTCCTCGAGACTTAGTCTCCCTTATCTCTGAAAGGTTTCCCGGGACTCTTTGGCTCCCTGCAGTTCTTGGTTGAACTAATAATAAAATGATGAGGTAGGTACGTAAGGAGGGAGGGAGGGAATGGATGGATGAATGAGGCAAATTAAGGAGAGGATTGAGAAACACTTCAGGTCCCACCCAGATCTGTCAGTCAGCTGCCTCTTTTCTTTCTTTTACTGCCTCAGGCTGGGTCTCGCTATACCTCGGTCTCATGGGACTGAGTTGTGTACTAACCGGTGGCTGCCTCATATTCATTCACTGGAGGAAGAAGCTGTGGCGGGAGAGGCGTGCCCAGCAGTGGGTGGAAGTGGTGAACGCTTCCACCTTCATTTACAGTCCACTCTTGTACTGGATCAATATGCAGAAACGCCATGGCATCAAAGCAACTATTCAAATAGGCCCTCCAACAGCTGTTGCCATCAGGGAGATGAAAGACCATACTCACGAGTGTCTGTGTGAGACAGACACCCCTGAAGCTAGGGCTTATGGCCTCAGAGGCAGCATGTGCAGGGCAGAGACGAATGGAGCTATGAAAGCTGCTCTGGTGGTCTCAGGGCACCCCGCAACTAATCTGATGCCACAGCGCCACACCACACCCCCATTCCCCATTCCCATCTTTCAAGAGATACCCTTTGCCCCACCCCTCCACAAAATGCCTCCCATGATGGAACGCACTGTCTCCTGCCCGTTGGACATCTATCCTCGAATGAATGTCCACTACAATTCCCTTCCCACACTGGCCCTGGAATGAACTGTTTCAAGGCCAAACTCTGGCGTCATACCTGTAGCCTGCACTCACTGAAGGTGGGAGCTTTATGGACCAAGGGTATGAATAGAAACTGGAGCTAACCTCACGGCAGTCGTGTTGAAGCAGAGGGCCCAGTTGAATGTTACGTTATTAAAGAGTTTTGGAAAAGCCAGTCTGTTGTGTCTCATTTGAAACTAGGAGGGCAATGTTAACCTCCCTGTTTGATGGTGGCACAAGTCTAAACAATACCATGACAACTGGAGGTTGGCATTGAAGGCAAGCATTGTGTCAATTCTTGTGGATGAGCTCAGGTCCCTCCTTCCAGGATTTAAGCACAAACGTGTGCAAGACCATGGGCTAAGTCCACAAAGGCAGTGCTGTTCTGCACAATGGTAAGTTCAATTGCCACAAGAATGACCGTTGCTGAGGCCACACAGGAATGGCAGTCCACCAGGGTTATGCCACTGGTTCAACAAGTCATCACGAGGCCCATGAACCACAACACACTATGGGCTGACTGGCGCATATCTATGATGCATTCCATCTTTGGTGGACGTCCCTGAATCGTTTCTTAAAAAAGAACACTGCAACATGGCTATCATGAGTCTTCTCATACTGATGAATACAAGGATCCAAGGGCATATGCCATCATCTTTTGTTGTCATTGTGTTGTTCCTCAGCCACTTCTCCAATTTGCATCTGCCTATTACAGTTCCTGATTTTCCCACCATACACAGGGTATCGTTTCCCTAAAACTGTCTTGTTCAAATATATGTGCTGGATGCTTTAGTGTGTGCAGAGTCATCTGCTTGGTCTACAGTTTCGCTTACAGTAAGGGCTGGTGAGTACCTCCTAGAATTATACACAGGAATACATCGATAGCAAAGAGACATCCTGGGCTGCCCCAAAGGGAAGAGTCCCGTGCAACTCACATACATGGGAACATCTTCAATACTTTCTGCAAATGGTTCTTAAAGTAAAGACAAATAAGATGATCAAGTATTTGGCTACTGTTGAAAGAAGAGAATGCCTGCATCATGTAAAAATCTTTAACCCATTGCCTTGGAAATGAGAAGCCCACTCACCATAGTTGTTCTAAATGTTAAGTGTAGATTTCCCTGAGAGAAAAGGCCAGATTTTGAGGATTTTTGGTGGTGATGGTAACTCTGCATACAGGTGCGTGTGTGTGTGGGGGGGGGGGAATTGAGAAGAGAAAGAGAGAGAGAGAGACAGAAAGGGAGAGAGAGAGAGAGAGGGAGAGACAGAGACAGAGACGGAGGCAGAGAGACAGAGATAGCGAAAGAGACAGAGTGAGAGAGATTGTGAGAGAATGGGATTCTTGGCTCTTACAAAAATTCGGTAATGTATTGTTATTTTCTCTCTGTGTGCTGAAGCGATTAGGTCCAGCAAATGAAAAGAAAGCCCTAGCCTTATCTATGTGACCTGCCTCTAGCATAGGCTTCCAAACATTTTTCTTTTTATTTTGGGAAGGTAAGTGGAACCATTTTTTCCCCTTCTTTAAATAGGATCTTCTATTGTAACTGAAAATACAAAACGGGACTAAGTGGATGTTACTTCATAGACCAGAGTCAGAGGTTCACTCCTTCCTCACGTTGTCGCTTCTTATCATTAGTGCTTTCAACCATGCAGATGCCTAAAGTCTGAGACTTCTCTACAACACTGCTTTATGCCCACCATCTCTTAGCCCTTGCTTTCAAAGGAAGTTGGAATCCTTTCAATTTATGGATCAATGCAAAATTTTTTCCCTTACGAACCAGGGGAGTGGGGGGAGGCTTTTTAAATTTATTTTACTATTTGCACAGTATCATGTATGCTTTTCTGCCCTCTCCATTATACCATTATGCCACTGAGGACAGAAAGTGAGGCTGCCTCTTACATGGTATCCTCACTGCTTACTAGGTGGTCTAATGAGGCACATAGTGAATGAATGAGGCTCACAAGAAATATCAATGGAGCAACGCGATGGCATACTGATTGAGAACGCAAGAATTGCAGTCATAGTGTGCCAGCCTGAATTCGGCCTTAACCAATTATTTGATGGTGAGACTTAGCAATTTTCCACATCACTCAAATGGGAGTTGTACAAGAGTACTTATGATCACAGGATAGTCATGAGCATTATGCCACGACACGCAACAGATGTCCATAAGAAGTACTCAATAAATGTAAGATGAATGATTTGGAAAGCAAGAAAACATACAACAATTATTTAAACACTCCCACAATCATCCCAAAGTGTACATTTTACCTTCAATGTCAGACATTCCCGGTAGGGAGATAGTCCATAGATGGGGAGATTTTGCAATTCGGTCGGTCTCCAGGAATCTGAAACTTTTGACAGCGCTGATGGCTTTGATGTGAAAATCTGGATTTGATCTGAAAAATCATATATGCTTTAGTACAATCAAATCTAACACCCAAGTATACTAGTGTCAACGGTGTTTTAGGGCATTTATTCGTGTATTAATATAAGCGAAATAGTTGAAAATTATGTAGCATACAACCTGTGACGGTAAAGGTTTGCATTGAGATGTCTATAGACAAGTGAGGGTGCATCAAGAGTATATTACTTTAAGTTTTCAATCGATGTTCCTCATCGGAGTATGTTATGCAGTTTGGTCACTCCTGTCAAAGAAACCTGAAATACTCATAACTCTACCAATATTACATAAGGGGAAAATTCCACATGCCCACTCTTGTGATGGGTCACAGTCAACAGAAGGTGGGCACGGTGTGGTGGCACGTGCCTGAAATCTCAGCAGCTCCGGAGGCCGAGGCAGAGAGAATTGGGAGTTCAAGGCCAGTCAATTGAGTGAGGCCCTAAGCAACTTAGCAGAACCCTGTCTCGATATATAATATAAAAGTTAAAGGAGCTGGGGATGTGACCCAGTAGTGATGTGCCCCTGGGTTCCAACCCGAGAACCGGAAAAAAGAAGGTATAAACAAATACTGCATAAGATTTCGTCAGACGCTGGGGATGTAACTCAGTGGCACAGTGCGTGCCTAGCATGGGCAAGGTCCTCAGTTCAAGACCCGCAACGGCAGAAAACACAACAGTAAAAAAAGAAAAAGAATGCACCCCACCCTGAATAGTAAGCTATGTGTATCAGAAATATAAATGTTTCATGCTGTGAAGTGACTACCCATAAGCAAGCTGTCTCATTGTATATATGCAAATATTTGCAAATCTCAAACACTTCCAGCCCCGAACATTTTGCATAAGGGGTACACAGCCTAGAGTACAAGGTAGCATTAAACATCAGTCAGATGGAAAGACTTGAAGCAGTCATGTTACAACTGCATGAGAAGCCTTACATGAACGACCTTTAAACATCCTGGGACCTGTGCAATCATCCTGGTCTGGGACTACATGCTGCCAAGTAAGCCGGTGCTCAGAGACTGGTTCCGTGAGATGATGTACCACCAAAAGTTAGGATAAAGCCTCCCACTGTACTTCTTTCTGCCAATCAAAAGGAATCAAGGGAGGCTGTATTGATTTTCCAAAGTGAATAATACTTGCTGGAGAGGGGCTCAAAGCCAACACACTCTAGTGCCTTTGTTAGGTCCATAGTGGAGGTAACACATCAGCCAGTTGTAACTACTTATGTCCCTACCAAACCACAGTCAAGTGCTCTTCTCATCCAATGATTCTACCATTTTATGTGAGTGGTGATCAGAAGGACTAAATTCTATTTTTTAAGTCAATTTTAGACAGAAATGAAGAGTCTCAATCATACTTCAATTATAGCCAAATGCATAAATTGTAGCCCTAAGATTGTTTCATTAGGTCAACGGTCAGCGCTGCATTAGGGAGGAAAGCATGTGGACGGCCCACCCAGGTGTGATTGCTCTGCAGACCTGCGCACCAAGGGGGAAAAGGTATATGAAGGACTGAGGTGAGATGAAGTTAGCAAGAGCGGAGCTCCCAAGGGGCCTGGTGATACTGAGAGAACACTTTGCCAGCCCTTGTTGAGGAGGCAAGAGAGGGACTGTAGGAGCCAAAGGAGGTGGACCTGACCGCTTGGTTCCCCTGAACAGCTTTTCTTTCTTCCCTCACACCTTGGTCGCCAACTCTTGAGGGCACGCCTGCCCAATATTCACTGTGCTCACTGCCCAACTTCCCACTGGAAATTACAGCAGAAACGGCTTCCTCACAAGCAACAACATAAACATAAGACCATGAGTGTGTGAGGCCCCGAATCTGGGGGCTGTTTTGTGACTTCACCGTAAGAAGTTGGGAACAGACAATTGTGGGGAGGACCACGATTTGGTGGAAGACAACTATGCTCATGAGGAGCCACAAGATGGACTCCCTTCCTTCCGTCAACTCCGAGTCCCGCCCCAGGCACCGGCCCTGCAATGCCCAGTGCTCAGAACCCGGTGAAGTCATCTTGAGGTAACAATGGGGCTTGGGCCTCCCGAAGGCTCCCATTGGCGGACAGATTCTTGGGGCAGTTGATTCTTTGCCGAGCCATGGACCTGGTAACAAGTCTCAACGGTATGGATCCTCAAATGGCAAACCTGGGACTTCGTGGCAGTAAGTATCCCTTCAGTCCTTTGAGTGTGGGGACAAACTTTCAGGAAAGATGCTTTGTATTGATGGGGTGGCGCCTGCCTGCGTGGAATGCTACATAGTTAAGAGGCAGGCTCCTCTAGGATCCTAAGGAGTATTAGAAGGCAGAACCCAGGTTGTGACCAAGCAGAAGAGATAAACTGGTGCCCTATTCAAGTGGTTCCTTGAGGGCCTCGCCCTCAAGCTCCGTTTATCTGCCTGAGGGATTGGGTGGGTCCTGGACTGGGAGCCAGAAGGCCTGACTGTGTTTCAGCAGGTCATGTTTCCTCGAGACATAGTCTCCCTTATCTCTGAAAGGTTTACCTGCACTCTCTGGCTCCCTGCAGTTCTTGGTTTAACTAATAATAAAATGATGAGGTAGGTACGTCAGGAGGGAGGCAGGGAATGGATGGATGAATGAGCCAAATCAAGGAGAGGACTGAGAAACACTTCAGGTCCCACCCAGATCTGTCAGTCAGCTGCCTCTTTTCTTTCTTTTACTGCCCCAGGCTGGGTCTCGCTATACCTCGGTCTCATGGGACTGAGTTGTGTAGCTAACCGGTGGCTGCCTCATATTTATTCACTGGAGGAAGAAGCTGTGGCGGGAGAGGCGTGACCTGCAGTGGGTGGAAGTGATGAACGCTTCCACCTTCATTTACAGTCCACTCTTGTACTGGATCAATATGCAGAAACGCCATGCTATCAAAGCAACTATTCAAATAGGCCCTCCAACAGCTGTTGCCATCAGGGAGATGAAAGACCATACTCAAGAGTGTCTCTGTGAGACAGACACCCCTGAAGCTAGGGCTTATGGTCTCAGAGGCAGCATGTGCAGGGCAGAGACGCCTGGAGCTATGAAAGCTGCTCTGGCCGTCTCAGGGCAGCCCGCAACTAATCTGATGCCACAGCGCCACACCACACCCCCATTCCCCATTCCCATCTTTCAAGAGATACCCTTTGCCCCAACCCTCCACAAAATGCCTCCCATGATGGAACGCACTGTCTCCTGCCCGTTGGACATCTATCCTCGAATGAATGTCCACTACAATTCCCTTCCCACACTGGCCCTGGAATGAACTGTTTCAAGGCCAAACTCTGGCTTCATACCTGTAGCCTGCACTCACTGAAGGTGGGAGCTTCATGGACCAAGGCTATGAATAGAAACTGGAGCTAACCTCACGGAAGTCATGTTGAAGCAGAGGGCCCAGTTGAATGTTACGTTATTAAAGAGTTTTGGAAAAGTCAGGTCTGTTGTGTCTCATTTGCCGCTAGGAGGGCAATGTTAATCTCCCTGTTTGACGGTGGCACAAGTCGAAACAATACCATGACAACTGGAGGTTGGCATTGAAGGCAAGCATTGTGTCAATACTTGTGGATGAGCTCAGGTCCCTCCTTCCAGGATTTAAGCACAAACGTGTGCAAGACCATGGGCTAAGTCCACGAAGGCAGTGCTGTTCTGCACAATGGTAAGTTCAATTGCCACAAGAATGACCGTTGCTGAGGCCACACAGGAATGGCAGTCCACAATGGTTATGCCACTGGTCAAACAAGTCGTCACGAGGCCCATGAACCACAACACACTATGGGCTGACTGGCGCATATCTATGATGTATTCCATCTTTGGTGGTCGTCTCTGAATCGTTTCTTATAAAAGAACGCTGCAACATGGCTATCATGAGTCTTCTCATACTGATGAATACAAGGATCCAAGGGCATATGCCATTATCTTTTGTTGGCATTGTGTTGTTCCTCAGCCACCTCTCCAATTTGCATCAGCCTATCAAGAGTTCCTGAGTTTCCCACCATACACAGTGTATCGTTTCCCTAAAACTGTCTTGTTCAAATATATGTGCTGGATGCTTTATTGTGTGCAGAGTCATCTGCTTGGTCTACAGTTTTGCTTACAGTAAGGGCTGGTGAGTACCTACTAGAATTATACACAGGAATACATCGATAGCAAAGAGACATCCAGGGCTGCCCCAAAGGGTAGAGTCCCGTGCAACTCAGATACGTGGGAACATCTTGAATACTTTCTCCAAATGGTTCTTAAAGTAAAGACAAATAAGATGAACAAGTATTTGGCTACTGTTGTAAAGAAGAGAATGCCTGAATCATGTAAAAATCTTTAACCCATTGCCTTGGAAATGAGAAGCCCACTCACCATAGTTGTTCTAAATGTTAAGTGTAGATTTCCCTGAGAGGAAAGGCCAGATTTTGAGGATTATTGGTGGTGATGGTAACTCTGCATACAGGTGCTTGTGTGTGTGGTGGGGAATTGAGAAGAGAGAGAGAGAGAAAGAGAGAGAGATAGAGAGACAGAGAGACAGAGATAGAGAAAGAGACAGAGAGAAGATCCAAGGGCGTATGCCATTATCTTATCTTTTGTTATAGGAATAGGAGTTTCAGGCTCTCATGAAACACCAAGAAGCCCTTGGGAGAAATCATCCTCACAAATGTAGGAACTTTGCTGTGAGAAGAGATACATTAGATATATTTTCACCTGAATCACCAACTTTCTGTAATCATTCAAAGAAAATTGTTATCAAATATTCACTTTTGTGTTCAAACAGTGTTCAAGACTGTTATCAACAGTTTACTTCAATCCCAGAGTAACTGGGTAGAAAACTAATATAAAAAATGATTGAGAAGGAAACAGCACCATTCTCCACCACTACAGATTCCCATAAGTAGCAAAGAACAAAGTTCCTCAGGTTTAATTTTTCTAGTGACCAAGTCAAAGCACAAAACCAGCTCCAATCTCTTCAAATTTGACTTAACTTCTTCCTTCCAATAAAGATAGCTTAAAGAAGTATTTTCCTTACATTATCAAAGTAAAGGCACAAATATCTATGTCTATGAACTCATAATTCAAAGTTAAAATTTTATTTGAGAAAATAAGGGTCAATGTAAACTGAAAATACAAAGTGGGGATATGATGCTATCTTGGAGATTAACTTAAAACACACACACAATCTTACTCAATTTGGAAGGGTTTAGGAAGATGGAACCAAGCAAATTTCTCAAATGCTCCAAAAATGAGGGTCTAGGAACTACAGACTACAAAGAAGACTGATACCACAATAGGGTTAGTCTAGTCATGTCATAATCCTTAAGTCCTTTAAAATACACCTTGTCATAAAGTCATATACATAAATAGTATGAAAATGTCTCAACCAAAAGGTAAATTTGGTCTTGAACTACAGAGTAACAATATTCATACAGAAAACCCTTAAATAACCATGTCCAGAAAAAGTGACCAATGTGCAAATAAGTTGTGGAATGCTACTAGGTTTTCCTCTTGTTCTTATTTTAAGAATAATTTCAGTAGAGACAGAAGTCATGCTTACTAAATCTGCATATAAGAAAACCTCTGAGTATTTTGAGTGACAACACCAAGACTCAGAACAATTTTAACAAACTGATTCAACCAGCTGAAACAAACAAACCCTAACAACGACAAATGTCAAGTGTCCTTATAAGTTCAAACAGCTAATTGTGAAAATAAATAGGGGTCCAGACTTATCTTGACTGTGTTGTAACACTGTAAACTTCAGGTACTAGCAAGACTCACACAGCTGTGTTCAAGTCTACATTAAACAGTGCCAGACAGCTGCACTTTTTTAGTGTCTCCATTCCTGGCCCCCTGTTTTCTGACAGCTGTCACCTCTTAAGTTATCAGGTTTTTTGTCCCACTTCCAATTTGCTGCTTCTAATCACCTGACAGCTCTAGGAAAACCATACAAGGAAGCAGGAACTTGTTACTTGTGTACAAGTAACAGAAAGATCCAGAAATTTTAATGAGGTTTGCTACATATATCTTAATTTCACAAACAGCTTTTGCTTTTTTCATCTCTGGCTCTACTGCACGTTGCTGAAACTGCAGGACACAGGTACTCTATAGGAGATATATTTCTATGGCACAAGCAAATCAAGGAAGGCAGTAAGCTCTCATTGTTAGATGTTGGTCAGACTGTGTCTGGAATACTGCTTTCGGTTCAAAGAAACAACTGTGATATATACAGCAATAAGTCTAGTTGGTGAGGAAGGCTAGAGGTTCTGTTTTATTTGGACAAATAAATGTGCTGGGACGTTTAACCTTATTATGTTTGAAAACGGAACAAAATGCCTTGACAGGGAGCAGCGTTGGTACTAGAGCCACCATCAGAAAGTCTGAAAGGCTGCTCCAGGCAGGACGGGCCAGACTCGATATTCACTTCCCAAGTGGGATAAAGTGTGAACAACGGTCAAGCATTAAGGGAGAGCAGATGCTCACTTAAAGAAGACAAATGTTTAAAATGTCCAACACTAAAGGAGTTGTTTTTCTA
>NW_027632911.1:13828-38177 GCF_902686455.1 Sciurus vulgaris | reverse complement strand
AATTCACTAATAATCACCAACAAACTAGCAGGGAAAATACATACAACAGTTGAAGACATATACAATTCACAATGTGATATTCCAAAATACTTCCCCAAGAAAAGGCTGTGCTTAAAATGGTCCTCACATAAAAGTGGAAGAAAAAGACATCCTAATGGACGCACTAGTTCCAAACAGGAATACAAGAAATATGAAAAATGTTTTTATGACACTTCATAAAGTCCAAAACTCACCAGAAACTAACTATAGTAATATGGAGGTAGATGAAATACCAGATAAATAATTCAAAAAGAATGATTATTTAAGAATTCAATGAATTCCAAGAGAACACAGAAAAATAACTGAATGAATCAAGGAAGTCACTACAAGATATGAGAAATTCAATAGAGATACTGGAAAAGAACCAAACAGAAATCTTAGAAACAAAAAACACAAAAAATCAAATAAAAATTAAAATACCCCTTTGTGTCTGGAACCCACCATTCTTTGAATCCATTTCTAGACTATATCAGAAGCCCAGTTTCTGGGCTACACAGTCGCTGAAAAAAAATAGGGAGAACACTAAGTATCCCGAAAGTCAGGAATGGACTCCATCAACACAGAAGAGAAGCAGTTGTGGCCACAAGCTAAGGAAAACCAGAAGCTATCAGATTTGAGAAAATGCCAAGAACAGTTCTCTCCTAAATCCTTTAGAGAAACAATTGACATTCAGGGATGTGGCCATTGATTTCTCTGAAGAGGGATGGAAATGTCTGGATCCTGCTCAGCAGACTTTATACGGAAATGTGATGTTAGAGATCAATAGAAACCTGGTCTTTCTGGTTATATCTTCTCATCAAACCCAAGAATTTTCAGCAGAGCAGGGAATAAAATATTTATTCCAAAACCTGATTAAGGGAAACTATGGAAATGATGATGTTGAAAATTTACCTTTAAATAAGGAATGAAAAACTGTAGAAGAGACTGAAGGTCAGAAAATTTGTCTTAATGAACAGAATAAATGCATGATGATTATTTATAGTAAAAATCACACGGCCTTGAGGTTATGTTAGTACACAACATAGCACAAGACTGCTCAATTTTTGCCAGTTCATTTTGAGGTCCTACATGTGCATTTAAATATATTTCTATAGCTTTGTTGGAATTATAGCCTTAAGAAATGGAAAATTTGCTCTGGAGACTATTCTGTGCTTCAGTTAGTAACTGGAATATTTTAAAATGTAGCATGGAGTTAAACGTTCACTCAAACATCTCTGTAGAAAAAAGACTAAAAAGTGAAGAACATTTTTGACTCTGATTGATCTGATTATTACTTTTCAAAAAGGCTGAAATGAACAGTTTCTACTTGTGACAAAGCATATAACTTCAATGAATGTAGGAAGATTTGTACTTACCTACTATTGCTTAATCTAAATTCAGATATTGATAGTTGGAGAGAGCTCTATATTTATGATAAATCTTTCCAGAGCTCTACCCTAATTAATTACAAGGATATTTATTTTGGTATAAAACAATATGAATACTGCAAAACTCATAAAATATTAATCCTTTTTTAAATCCTAGAGAGCATCAGTGTGACCATTTAAAAGTGAAAATTTAGAGAGATAATAAAAGTGATAATGTATTGGATCAATCCTAAAAATTCATTCAGTCAAGCATTGATATTCAAGAAAATAAGAATAAATGTAAAACATGTGAAAGAGCTCTAAATAAATTTGCAAGCATTATTGAACACCAGAGAATTCATATTGGAGCAAAGCCCTACAAATTTAAAGCATGTATCAAAACATAAAAGATTCCTCAATTCTTTATCATAGCAATGATAAACTCCTTGTATGTCAAAAAAATGTGGCAAAGATTTTAATCCAACTTCGACCCTTACTAAACACTATAAGGCTCACTATGAAGAGAGACCAAACAAATGCCAGAAATCTGTCAAAGTCTTCAACCCTTAGTAAATAGTACAGTATTCATACTGAAGCAAAGCCCTGCAAATGTAATGAATGTGGCAAAGTGTTTAATCAAAACTCAGACCTTATTGTTCACCAGAGAATTCATACTGGAGAGAAGTCATACAAATGTAAAGAATGTGGCAAAGTTTTGACTCAAATTTCAAACCTTATTGATCAATAGAGGATTCATACTGGAGAAAAGTCTTGCAAATATAAAGAATGTGGCAAAGTGTTTGCTTTTAGGAGAAACCTTATGGTTTACCAGAAAATCCATACTGGAGAGAAGTCATACAAATGTAAACAGTGTGGCAAAGCTTTCAATAACATGTTTTCGCTGATTCAACACCAGATACTTCATCCTGGAGAGAAGCCCCACACATGTGAAGATTGTGGTGAAGCTTTTATTCAAAGATTATACCTTGCACAGCACCAAAGAATTTATGCTAGAGAGAAGCCACACAAATGTAAAGAGTCTGGAAAAAAATTTTAATAACACATTTTCTGTTACTCAGCGCAAGATACTGGATGAGAAGATCCAAACATGTGAAAAATGTAACAAAGCTTTTATTTGAAGGTCACACCTTTCAGAACACCGGAGAACTCATACTGAAGTGAAGATATTAAAATGGAAAAAAATGTGAAAAAAATTTTATTTAAAGATCACACCTTACACAACACCAGAAAATTCATACTGGAGAGAAGTTTTATAAATATAAAGAATGTGACAAAACTTTTACTCAAATTTCAAACCTTATTGATCTCCAGAGAATCCATACTGGAGGGAAGGCCTACAAATTTTAAGGATGTGGGAACTTTTTATTGAAAAGTCAAACCTTACTAAACACCAGAGAGTTCATACTTGAGAGAATCCTGACAAGTATGTAAAACAGCCCGTATTATGAGATCACACCTGACTGATCACGAGAGAATTCGTGATGCAAATAAGGCCTAGAATTAAAAAAAAAATTGGCAAAGGTTTTAATCAAAGCTGTATATTTTCAAAGAATTGAAGTTATTATAATAGATTAAAACATACAACTGTAGAGAATGTGCAAAGCCTTTAATGCAAGTTCACACCTTACAAATTGCCACAGATTTAGCATTCAAGAGAAGCCCTATACATGCCAAGAATATGTTGAAGTTTTATTCAAATAAAAAATATCATACTCTTAAAACAATGCATATAATACTTGTAGAAAACCCTCTAACATATATGTCTTACATATCAGCAATATATTTATTATTAAGAAAAATGCTGACATGTGAGGTTAGCAAACCCATTATGATCCATATATTTCTGAGACTCAAGGCAAACTCTTAGCTGTAAGAGTAAAGATCAAAAGCAAGTGACATATATCCAATATAAAATGGCACAATCAGAAATACTTCTGATTTCTCAGTACAAACTAAAAATACAGCAAACTAAAATTTGGGTGGCTCCCCAATTAGAGCCACCATGAAACTTTATCAAAATCAAATGTGAAACCCTGATCTCAAACACAGTGGTTCCTGACCAGGGATGGTTCTGGGGCCCAGGGGGTACTTAGTACGACTGGAGATATTTTGGGCTAACTGCAGGGAGGGAACATGCTCCTGGTATCTTATGGGTAGATGCCAGGGGTCTGCACAACACCCTACAAAGGGCACACAACAGCTTGCCGCAACAAAGCATGATTAGACCTGAGTTGTCTGGAGTCAGGGGGATAAAGCCTGGAGTCCTATAACAGGAAGGAGCTGCTCAGGCTTTGGGTCAGTACAGAGGGTGGGGAGCAGGGCAAGAAGCTCCTCAAGCACCAGGCCAGCTTGACTTGGACTGGACTCCTCCAGAGTCAGCCAACTATGCCTGAGCTTAGGTTTCCTCATCTGCAGAATGGAGGCCATTATGGTGGAATCTGACTCCCAAGGTGGCTGTTCTAGTGACAGTGCTGTAAACAGAGGGGAAGAAAAGGGCAGTGATCTTATGATCCTTATTACAACTCATGGTGGTTGTGGAAGATTTCACAATTGGGGGATCCATTCATGACCAGTACAAAGAAGGACACAGCACTGGTTGACCTGAGGAACCACAGACCTGTCCGAGGTGAGAAGGACCTCCTGAGGCTGAAAACCTGACACAGCAAAGTTATGTAGCATACAACCTTACACGGTAAAGATAAAGGTCCATAGTTGGGGAGCTATTGCAATTCGGTCAGTCTCCAGGAATCTGAAACTTTTGGCAGCACTGATGGCTTTGATGTGAAAATCTAGATTTCATCTGAAAAATCATGTATGCTTTAGTACAATCAAATCTAACACCCAAGTATACTAGTGTCAACGGTGTTTTAGGGCATTTATTTGTGTATTAATATGAGCGAAATAGTTGAAAATTATGTAGCATACAACCTGTGACGGTAAAGGTTTGCATTGAGATGTCCACAGACAAGTGAGGGTGCATCAAGAGTATATTACTTTAAGTTTTCAATCGGTGTTCCTCATCGGACTGTATTATGCAGTTTGGCCATTCCTATCAAAGAAACCTGAAATACTCATAACTCCGCCAATATCACATAAGGGGAAAATTCCACATGCCCACTCTTGTGATGGGTCACAGTCAACAGAAGGTGGGCCCGGTGTGGTGGTACGGGCCTGAAATCTCAGCACCTCTGGAGGCTGAGAGAGGAGAATTGGGAGTTAAAGCCCAGTCAATTGAGTGAGGCCCTAAGAAACTTAGCAGAACCCTGTCTCAATATATAATATAAAAATTAAAGGAGCTGGGGATGTGACCCAGTAGTTATGTGCCCCTGGGTTTCAACCCGAGAACCGGAAAAAAGAAGGTATAAACAAATACTGCATAAGATTTCGTCACACGCTGGGGATGTAACTCAGTGGCACAGTGCGTGCCTAGCATGTGCAAGGTCCTCAGTTCAAGACCCGCAACGGCAGAAAACACAACACTAAAAAAAGAAAAAGAATGCACCCCACCCTGAATATCAAGCAATGTGTATCAGAAATATAAATGTTTCATGCCGTGAAGTGACTACCCATAAGCAAGCTGTCTCATTGTATATATGCAAATATTTGCAAATCTCAAACACTTACAGTCCAAAACATTGTACATAAGGGGTACACAGCCTAGAGTACGAGTTAGCATTAAACATCAATCAGATGGAAAGACGTGAAGCAGTCATGTTACAACTGCATAAGAAGCCTGATATGAACGACCTTTAAACATATGCAGAAACTCCATGCACTCCAAGCAAC
The DNA here is from genome assembly GCF_902686455.1 of Sciurus vulgaris. Taxonomy (NCBI): domain Eukaryota; kingdom Metazoa; phylum Chordata; class Mammalia; order Rodentia; family Sciuridae; genus Sciurus; species Sciurus vulgaris. The sequence continues at coordinate 32,985 of NW_027632911.1, read as the reverse complement.
TATTCAAAAAGGCCCTCCAACAGCTGTTACTATCTGGGAGATGAAAGACCATACTCAAGAGTGTCTGTGTGAGACAGACACCCCTGGAGCTAGGGCTTATGGCCTCAGAGGCAGCATGTGCAGGGCAGAGACGAATGGAGCTATGAAAGCTGCTCTGGCGGTCTCAGGGAAGCCCGAAACTAATGTGATGCCACAGCGCCACACCACACCCCCATTCCCCATTCCCATCTTTCAAGAGATACCCTTTGCCCCAACCCTCCACAAAATGCCTCCCATGATGGAACGCACTGTCTCCTGCCCGTTGGACATCTATCCTAGAATGAATGTCCACTACAATTCCCTTCCCACACTGGCCCTGGAATGAACTGTTTCAAGGCCAAACTCTGGCGTCATACCTGTAGCCTGCACTCACTGAAGGTGGGAGCTTTATGGACCAAGGGTATGAATAGAAACTGGAGCTAACCTCACGGCAGTCGTGTTGAAGCAGAGGGCCCAGTTGAATGTTACGTTATTAAAGAGTTTTGGAAAAGCCAGTCTGTTGTGTCTCATTTGAAACTAGGAGGGCAATGTTAACCTCCCTGTTGGATGGTGGCACAAGTCTAAACAATACCATGACAACTGGAGGTTGGCATTGAAGGCAAGCATTGTGTCAATTCTTGTGGATGAGCTCAGGTCCCTCCTTCCAGGATTTAAGCACAAACCTGTGCAAGACCATGGGCTAAGTCCACAAAGGCAGTGCTGTTCTGCACAATGGTAAGTTCAATTGCCACAAGAATGACCGTTGCTGAGGCCACACAGGAATGGCAGTCCACCAGGGTTATGCCACTGCTTCAACAAGTCATCACGAGGCCCATGAACCACTACACACTATGGGCTGACTGGCGCATATCTATGATGCATTCCATCTTTGGTGGACGTCCCTGAATCGTTTCTTAAAAAAGAACACTGCAACATGGCTATCATGAGTCTCCTCATACTGATGAATACAAGGATCCAAGGGCATATGCCATCATCTTTTGTTGTCATTGTGTTGTTCCTCAGCCACTTCTCCAATTTGCATCTGCCTATTACAGTTCCTGATTTTCCCACCATACACAGGGTATCGTTTCCCTAAAACTGTCTTGTTCAAATACATGTGCTGGATGCTTTAGTGTGTGCAGAGTCATCTGCTTGGTCTACAGTTTCGCTTACAGTAAGGGCTGGTGAGTACCTCCTAGAATTATACACAGGAATACATCGATAGCAAAGAGACATCCTGGGCTGCCCCAAAGGGAAGAGTCCCGTGCAACTCACATACATGGGAACATCTCGAATACTTTCTGCAAATGGTTCTTAAAGTAAAGACAAATAAGAAGATCAAGTATTTGGCTACTGTTGAAAGAAGAGAATGCCTGCATCATGTAAAAATCTTTAACCCATTGCCTTGGAAATGACAAGCCCACTCACCATAGTTGTTCTAAATGTTAAGTGTAGATTTCCCTGAGAGAAAAGGCCAGATTTTGAGGATTTTTGGTGGTGATGGTAACTCTGCATACAGGTGCGTGCGTGTGGGGGGGGGGGGATTGAGAAGAGAAAGAGTGAGAGAGACAGAAAGGGAGAGAGAGAGAGAGAGGGAGAGACAGAGACAGAGACGGAGGCAGAGAGACGGAGATAGCGAAAGAGACAGAGTGAGAGAGATTGTGAGAGAATGGGATTCTTGGCTCTTACAAAAATTCGGTAATGTATTGTTATTTTCTCTCTGTGTGCTGAAGCGATTAGGTCCAGCAAATGAAAAGAAAGCCCTAGCCTTATCTCTGTGACCTGCCTCTAGCATAGGCTTCCAAACATTTTTCTTTTTATATTTGGGAAGGTAAGTGGAACCATTTTTTCCCCTTCTTTAAATAGGATCTTCTATTGTAACTGAAAATACAAAACGGGACTAAGTGGATGTTACTTCATAGACCAGAGTCAGAGGTTCACTCCTTCCTCACGTTGTCGCTTCTTATCATTAGTGCTTTCAACCATGCAGATGCCTAAAGTCTGAGACTTCTCTACAACACTGCTTTATGCCCACCATCTCTTAGCCCTTGCTTTCAAAGGAAGTTGGAATCCTTTCAATTTATGGATCAATGCAAAATTTTTTCCCTTACGAACCAGGGGAGTGGGGGGAGGCTTTTTAAATTTATTTTACTATTTGCACAGTATCATGTATGCTTTTCTGCCCTCTCCATTATACCATTATGCCACTGAGGAAAGAAAGTGAGGCTGCGTCTTACATGGTATCCTCACTGCTTACTAGGTGGTCTAATGAGGCACATAGTGAATGAACGAGGCTCACAAGAAATATCAATGGAGAAACGCGATGGCACACTGATTGAGAACGCAGGAATTGCAGTCATAGTGTGCCAGCCTGAATTCGGCCTTACCCAATTATTTGATGGTCAGACTTAGCAATTTTCCACATCACTCAAAGGGGAGTTGTACAAGAGTACCTATGATCACAGGATAGTCATGAGCATTATGGCACAACACGCAACAGATGTCCATAAGAAGTACTCAATAAATGTAAGATGAATGATTTGGAAAGCAAGAAAACATACAACAATTATTTAAACACTCCCACAATCATCCCAAAGTGTACACTTTACCTTCAATGTCAGACATTCCCGGTAGGGAGATAGTCCATAGATGGGGAGATTTTGCAATTCGGTCGGTCTCCAGGAATGTGAAACTTTTGACAGCGCTGATGGCTTTGATGTGAAAATCTGGATTTGATCTGAAAAATCATATATGCTTTAGTACAATCAAATCTAACACCCAAGTATACTAGTGTCAACGGTGTTTTAGGGCATTTATTCGTGTATTCATATAAGCGAAACAGTTGAAAATTATGTAGCATACAACCTGTGACGGTAAAGGTTTGCATTGAGATGTCTATAGACAAGTGAGGGTGCATCAAGAGTATATTACTTTAAGTTTTCAATCGATGTTCCTCATCGGAGTATGTTATGCAGTTTGGTCACTCCTGTCAAAGCAACCTGAAATACTCATAACTCTACCAATATTACATAAGGGGAAAATTCCACATGCCCACTCTTGTGATGGGTCACAGTCAACAGAAGGTGGGCACGGTGTGGTGGCACGTGCCTGAAATCTCAGCAGCTCCGGAGGCCGAGGCAGAGAGAATTGGGAGTTAAAGGCCAGTCCATTGAGTGAGGCCCTAAGCAACTTAGCAGAACCCTGTCTCGATATATAATATAAAAGTTAAAGGAGCTGGGGATGTGACCCAGTAGTGATGTGCCCCTGGGTTCCAACCCGAGAACCGGAAAAAAAGAAGGTATAAACAAATACTGCATAAGATTTCGTCAGACGCTGGGGAGGTAACTCAGTGGCACAGTGCGTGCCTAGCATGGGCAAGGTCCTCAGTTCAAGACCCGCAACGGCAGAAAACACAACAGTAAACAAAGAAAAAGAATGCACCCCACCCTGAATAGTAAGCTATGTGTATCAGAAATATAAATGTTTCATGCTGTGAAGCGACTACCCATAAGCAAGCTGTCTCATTGTATACATGCAAATATTTGCAAATCTCAAACACTTCCAGCCCCGAACACTTTGCATAAGGGGTACACAGCCTAGAGTACAAGGTAGCATTAACATCAGTCAGATGGAAAGACTTGAAGCAGTCATGTTACAACTGCATGAGAAGCCTCATATGAACGACCTTTAAACATCCTGGGACCTGTGCAATCATCCTGGTCTGGGACTACATGCTGCCAAGTAAGCCGGTGCTCAGAGACTGGTTCCGTGAGATGATGTACCACCAAAAGTTAGGATAAAGCCTCCCACTGTACTTCTTTCTGCCAATCAAAAGGAATCAAGGGAGGCTGTATTGATTTTCCAAAGCGAATAATACTTGCTGGAGAGGGGCTCAAAGCCAACACACTCTAGTGCCTTTGTTAGGTCCATAGTGGAGGTAACACATCAGCCAGTTGTAACTACTTATGTCCCTACCAAACCACAGTCAAGTGCTCTTCTCATCCAATGATTCTACCATTTTATGTGAGTGGTGATCAGAAGGACTAAATTCTATTTTTGAAGTCAATTTTAGACAGAAATGAAGAGTCTCAATCATACTTCAATTATAGCCAAATGCATAAATTGTAGCCCTGAGATTGTTTCATGAGGTCAACGGTCAGAGCTGCATTAGGGAGGAAAGCATGTGGACGGCCCACCCAGGTGTGATTGCTCTGCAGACCTGCGCACCAAGGGGGAAAAGGTATATGAAGGACTGAGGTGAGATGAAGTTAGGAAGAGCGGAGCTCCCAAGGGGCCTGGTGATACTGAGAGAACACTTTGCCAGCCCTTGTTGAGGAGGCAAGAGAGGGACTGTAGGAGCCAAAGGAGGTGGACCTGAGCGCTTGGTTCCCCTGAACAGCTTTTCTTTCTTCCCTCACACCTTGGTCACCAACTTTTGACGGCACGCCTGCCCAATATTCCCTGTGCTCACTGCCCAACTTCCCACTGGAAATTACAGCAGAAACGGCTTCCTCACAAGCAACAACATAAACATAAGACCATGAGTGTGTGAGGCCCCGAATCTGGGGGCTGTTTTGTGACTTCACCGTAAGAAGTTGGGAACAGACAATTGTGGGGAGGACCACGATTTGGTGGAAGACAACTATGCTCATGAGGAGCCACAAGATGGACTCCCTTCCTTCCGTCAACTCCGAGTCCCGCCCCAAGCACCGGCCCTGCAAGGCCCAGTGCTCAGAACCCGGTGAAGTCATCTTGAGGTAACAATGGGGCTTGGGCCTCCCGAAGGCTCCCATTGGTGGACAGATTCTTGGGGCAGTTGATTCTTGGCCGAGCCATGGACCTGGTAACAAGTCTCAACGGTATGGATCCTCAAATGGCAAACCTGGGCCTTCGTGGCAGTAAGTATCCCTTCAGCCCTTTGAGTGTGGGGACGAACGTTCAGAAAAGATGCTTTGTATTGATGGGGCGGCGCTTGCCTGCGTGGAGTGCTAAATAGTTAAGAGGCAGGCTCCTCTAGGATCCTAAGGAGTATTAGAAGGCAGAACCCATGTTGTGACCAAGCAGAAGAGATAAACTGGTGCCCTTTTCAAGTGGTTCCTTGAGGGCCTCGCCCTCAAGATCCGTTTTATCTGCCTGAGGGACTGGGTGGGTCCTGGACTGGGAGCCAGAAGGCCTGAGTGTGTTTCAGCAGGTCATGTTTCCTCGAGACTTAGTCTCCCTTATCTCTGAAAGGTTTCCCTGGACTCTCTGGCTCCCTGCAGTTCTAGGTTTAACTAATAATAAAATGATGAGGTAGGTACGTCAGGAGGGAGGGAGGGAATGGATGGATGAATGAGGCAAATTAAGGAGAGGATTGAGAAACACTTCAGGTCCCACCCAGATCTGTCAGTCAGCTGCCTCTTTTCTTTCTTTTACTGCCTCAGGCTGGGTCTCGCTATACCTCGGTCTCATGGGACTGAGTTGTGTACTAACCGGTGGCTGCCTCATATTCATTCACTGGAGGAAGAAGCTGTGGCGGGAGAGGCGTGCCCAGCAGTGGGTGGAAGTGGTGAACGCTTCCACCTTCATTTACAGTCCACTCTTGTACTGGATCAATATGCAGAAACGCCGTGGCATCAAAGCAACTATTCAAATAGGCCCTCCAACAGCTGTTGCCATCAGGGAGATGAAAGACCATACTCACGAGTGTCTGTGTGAGACAGACACCCCTGAAGCTAGGGCTTATGGCCTCAGAGGCAGCATGTGCAGGGCAGAGACGAATGGAGCTATGAAAGCTGCTCTGGTGGTCTCAGGGCACCCCGCAACTAATCTGATGCCACAGCGCCACACCACACCCCCATTCCCCATTCCCATCTTTCAAGAGATACCCTTTGCCCCACCCCTCCACAAAATGCCTCCCATGATGGAACGCACTGTCTCCTGCCCGTTGGACATCTATCCTCGAATGAACGTCCACTACAATTCCCTTCCCACACTGGCCCTGGAATGAACTGTTTCAAGGCCAAACTCTGGCGTCATACCTGTAGCCTGCACTCACTGAAGGTGGGAGCTTTACGGACCAAGGGTATGAATAGAAACTGGAGCTAACCTCACGGCAGTCGTGTTGAAGCAGAGGGCCCAGTTGAATGTTACGTTATTAAAGAGTTTTGGAAAAGCCAGTCTGTTGTGTCTCATTTGAAACTAGGAGGGCAATGTTAACCTCCCTGTTGGATGGTGGCACAAGTCTAAACAATACCATGACAACTGGAGGTTGGCATTGAAGGCAAGCATTGTGTCAATTCTTGTGGATGAGCTCAGGTCCCTCCTTCCAGGATTTAAGCACAAACCTGTGCAAGACCATGGGCTAAGTCCACAAAGGCAGTGCTGTTCTGCACAATGGTAAGTTCAATTGCCACAAGAATGACCGTTGCTGAGGCCACACAGGAATGGCAGTCCACCAGGGTTATGCCACTGCTTCAACAAGTCATCACGAGGCCCATGAACCACTACACACTATGGGCTGACTGGCGCATATCTATGATGCATTCCATCTTTGGTGGACGTCCCTGAATCGTTTCTTAAAAAAGAACACTGCAACATGGCTATCATGAGTCTCCTCATACTGATGAATACAAGGATCCAAGGGCATATGCCATCATCTTTTGTTGTCATTGTGTTGTTCCTCAGCCACTTCTCCAATTTGCATCTGCCTATTACAGTTCCTGATTTTCCCACCATACACAGGGTATCGTTTCCCTAAAACTGTCTTGTTCAAATACATGTGCTGGATGCTTTAGTGTGTGCAGAGTCATCTGCTTGGTCTACAGTTTCGCTTACAGTAAGGGCTGGTGAGTACCTCCTAGAATTATACACAGGAATACATCGATAGCAAAGAGACATCCTGGGCTGCCCCAAAGGGAAGAGTCCCGTGCAACTCACATACATGGGAACATCTCGAATACTTTCTGCAAATGGTTCTTAAAGTAAAGACAAATAAGAAGATCAAGTATTTGGCTACTGTTGAAAGAAGAGAATGCCTGCATCATGTAAAAATCTTTAACCCATTGCCTTGGAAATGACAAGCCCACTCACCATAGTTGTTCTAAATGTTAAGTGTAGATTTCCCTGAGAGAAAAGGCCAGATTTTGAGGATTTTTGGTGGTGATGGTAACTCTGCATACAGGTGCGTGCGTGTGGGGGGGGGGGGATTGAGAAGAGAAAGAGTGAGAGAGACAGAAAGGGAGAGAGAGAGAGAGAGGGAGAGACAGAGACAGAGACGGAGGCAGAGAGACGGAGATAGCGAAAGAGACAGAGTGAGAGAGATTGTGAGAGAATGGGATTCTTGGCTCTTACAAAAATTCGGTAATGTATTGTTATTTTCTCTCTGTGTGCTGAAGCGATTAGGTCCAGCAAATGAAAAGAAAGCCCTAGCCTTATCTCTGTGACCTGCCTCTAGCATAGGCTTCCAAACATTTTTCTTTTTATATTTGGGAAGGTAAGTGGAACCATTTTTTCCCCTTCTTTAAATAGGATCTTCTATTGTAACTGAAAATACAAAACGGGACTAAGTGGATGTTACTTCATAGACCAGAGTCAGAGGTTCACTCCTTCCTCACGTTGTCGCTTCTTATCATTAGTGCTTTCAACCATGCAGATGCCTAAAGTCTGAGACTTCTCTACAACACTGCTTTATGCCCACCATCTCTTAGCCCTTGCTTTCAAAGGAAGTTGGAATCCTTTCAATTTATGGATCAATGCAAAATTTTTTCCCTTACGAACCAGGGGAGTGGGGGGAGGCTTTTTAAATTTATTTTACTATTTGCACAGTATCATGTATGCTTTTCTGCCCTCTCCATTATACCATTATGCCACTGAGGAAAGAAAGTGAGGCTGCGTCTTACATGGTATCCTCACTGCTTACTAGGTGGTCTAATGAGGCACATAGTGAATGAACGAGGCTCACAAGAAATATCAATGGAGAAACGCGATGGCACACTGATTGAGAACGCAGGAATTGCAGTCATAGTGTGCCAGCCTGAATTCGGCCTTACCCAATTATTTGATGGTCAGACTTAGCAATTTTCCACATCACTCAAAGGGGAGTTGTACAAGAGTACCTATGATCACAGGATAGTCATGAGCATTATGGCACAACACGCAACAGATGTCCATAAGAAGTACTCAATAAATGTAAGATGAATGATTTGGAAAGCAAGAAAACATACAACAATTATTTAAACACTCCCACAATCATCCCAAAGTGTACACTTTACCTTCAATGTCAGACATTCCCGGTAGGGAGATAGTCCATAGATGGGGAGATTTTGCAATTCGGTCGGTCTCCAGGAATGTGAAACTTTTGACAGCGCTGATGGCTTTGATGTGAAAATCTGGATTTGATCTGAAAAATCATATATGCTTTAGTACAATCAAATCTAACACCCAAGTATACTAGTGTCAACGGTGTTTTAGGGCATTTATTCGTGTATTCATATAAGCGAAACAGTTGAAAATTATGTAGCATACAACCTGTGACGGTAAAGGTTTGCATTGAGATGTCTATAGACAAGTGAGGGTGCATCAAGAGTATATTACTTTAAGTTTTCAATCGATGTTCCTCATCGGAGTATGTTATGCAGTTTGGTCACTCCTGTCAAAGCAACCTGAAATACTCATAACTCTACCAATATTACATAAGGGGAAAATTCCACATGCCCACTCTTGTGATGGGTCACAGTCAACAGAAGGTGGGCACGGTGTGGTGGCACGTGCCTGAAATCTCAGCAGCTCCGGAGGCCGAGGCAGAGAGAATTGGGAGTTAAAGGCCAGTCCATTGAGTGAGGCCCTAAGCAACTTAGCAGAACCCTGTCTCGATATATAATATAAAAGTTAAAGGAGCTGGGGATGTGACCCAGTAGTGATGTGCCCCTGGGTTCCAACCCGAGAACCGGAAAAAAAGAAGGTATAAACAAATACTGCATAAGATTTCGTCAGACGCTGGGGAGGTAACTCAGTGGCACAGTGCGTGCCTAGCATGGGCAAGGTCCTCAGTTCAAGACCCGCAACGGCAGAAAACACAACAGTAAACAAAGAAAAAGAATGCACCCCACCCTGAATAGTAAGCTATGTGTATCAGAAATATAAATGTTTCATGCTGTGAAGCGACTACCCATAAGCAAGCTGTCTCATTGTATACATGCAAATATTTGCAAATCTCAAACACTTCCAGCCCCGAACATTTTGCATAAGGGGTACACAGCCTAGAGTACAAGGTAGCATTAACATCAGTCAGATGGAAAGACTTGAAGCAGTCATGTTACAACTGCATGAGAAGCCTCATATGAACGACCTTTAAACATCCTGGGACCTGTGCAATCATCCTGGTCTGGGACTACATGCTGCCAAGTAAGCCGGTGCTCAGAGACTGGTTCCGTGAGATGATGTACCACCAAAAGTTAGGATAAAGCCTCCCACTGTACTTCTTTCTGCCAATCAAAAGGAATCAAGGGAGGCTGTATTGATTTTCCAAAGCGAATAATACTTGCTGGAGAGGGGCTCAAAGCCAACACACTCTAGTGCCTTTGTTAGGTCCATAGTGGAGGTAACACATCAGCCAGTTGTAACTACTTATGTCCCTACCAAACCACAGTCAAGTGCTCTTCTCATCCAATGATTCTACCATTTTATGTGAGTGGTGATCAGAAGGACTAAATTCTATTTTTGAAGTCAATTTTAGACAGAAATGAAGAGTCTCAATCATACTTCAATTATAGCCAAATGCATAAATTGTAGCCCTGAGATTGTTTCATGAGGTCAACGGTCAGAGCTGCATTAGGGAGGAAAGCATGTGGACGGCCCACCCAGGTGTGATTGCTCTGCAGACCTGCGCACCAAGGGGGAAAAGGTATATGAAGGACTGAGGTGAGATGAAGTTAGGAAGAGCGGAGCTCCCAAGGGGCCTGGTGATACTGAGAGAACACTTTGCCAGCCCTTGTTGAGGAGGCAAGAGAGGGACTGTAGGAGCCAAAGGAGGTGGACCTGAGCGCTTGGTTCCCCTGAACAGCTTTTCTTTCTTCCCTCACACCTTGGTCACCAACTTTTGACGGCACGCCTGCCCAATATTCCCTGTGCTCACTGCCCAACTTCCCACTGGAAATTACAGCAGAAACGGCTTCCTCACAAGCAACAACATAAACATAAGACCATGAGTGTGTGAGGCCCCGAATCTGGGGGCTGTTTTGTGACTTCACCGTAAGAAGTTGGGAACAGACAATTGTGGGGAGGACCACGATTTGGTGGAAGACAACTATGCTCATGAGGAGCCACAAGATGGACTCCCTTCCTTCCGTCAACTCCGAGTCCCGCCCCAAGCACCGGCCCTGCAAGGCCCAGTGCTCAGAACCCGGTGAAGTCATCTTGAGGTAACAATGGGGCTTGGGCCTCCCGAAGGCTCCCATTGGTGGACAGATTCTTGGGGCAGTTGATTCTTGGCCGAGCCATGGACCTGGTAACAAGTCTCAACGGTATGGATCCTCAAATGGCAAACCTGGGCCTTCGTGGCAGTAAGTATCCCTTCAGTCCTTTGAGTGTGGGGACGAACGTTCAGAAAAGATGCTTTGTATTGATGGGGCGGCGCTTGCCTGCGTGGAGTGCTAAATAGTTAAGAGGCAGGCTCCTCTAGGATCCTAAGGAGTATTAGAAGGCAGAACCCATGTTGTGACCAAGCAGAAGAGATAAACTGGTGCCCTTTTCAAGTGGTTCCTTGAGGGCCTCGCCCTCAAGATCCGTTTTATCTGCCTGAGGGACTGGGTGGGTCCTGGACTGGGAGCCAGAAGGCCTGAGTGTGTTTCAGCAGGTCATGTTTCCTCGAGACTTAGTCTCCCTTATCTCTGAAAGGTTTCCCTGGACTCTCTGGCTCCCTGCAGTTCTAGGTTTAACTAATAATAAAATGATGAGGTAGGTACGTCAGGAGGGAGGGAGGGAATGGATGGATGAATGAGGCAAATTAAGGAGAGGATTGAGAAACACTTCAGGTCCCACCCAGATCTGTCAGTCAGCTGCCTCTTTTCTTTCTTTTACTGCCTCAGGCTGGGTCTCGCTATACCTCGGTCTCATGGGACTGAGTTGTGTACTAACCGGTGGCTGCCTCATATTCATTCACTGGAGGAAGAAGCTGTGGCGGGAGAGGCGTGCCCAGCAGTGGGTGGAAGTGGTGAACGCTTCCACCTTCATTTACAGTCCACTCTTGTACTGGATCAATATGCAGAAACGCCGTGGCATCAAAGCAACTATTCAAATAGGCCCTCCAACAGCTGTTGCCATCAGGGAGATGAAAGACCATACTCACGAGTGTCTGTGTGAGACAGACACCCCTGAAGCTAGGGCTTATGGCCTCAGAGGCAGCATGTGCAGGGCAGAGACGAATGGAGCTATGAAAGCTGCTCTGGTGGTCTCAGGGCACCCCGCAACTAATCTGATGCCACAGCGCCACACCACACCCCCATTCCCCATTCCCATCTTTCAAGAGATACCCTTTGCCCCACCCCTCCACAAAATGCCTCCCATGATGGAACGCACTGTCTCCTGCCCGTTGGACATCTATCCTCGAATGAACGTCCACTACAATTCCCTTCCCACACTGGCCCTGGAATGAACTGTTTCAAGGCCAAACTCTGGCGTCATACCTGTAGCCTGCACTCACTGAAGGTGGGAGCTTTACGGACCAAGGGTATGAATAGAAACTGGAGCTAACCTCACGGCAGTCGTGTTGAAGCAGAGGGCCCAGTTGAATGTTACGTTATTAAAGAGTTTTGGAAAAGCCAGTCTGTTGTGTCTCATTTGAAACTAGGAGGGCAATGTTAACCTCCCTGTTGGATGGTGGCACAAGTCTAAACAATACCATGACAACTGGAGGTTGGCATTGAAGGCAAGCATTGTGTCAATTCTTGTGGATGAGCTCAGGTCCCTCCTTCCAGGATTTAAGCACAAACCTGTGCAAGACCATGGGCTAAGTCCACAAAGGCAGTGCTGTTCTGCACAATGGTAAGTTCAATTGCCACAAGAATGACCGTTGCTGAGGCCACACAGGAATGGCAGTCCACCAGGGTTATGCCACTGCTTCAACAAGTCATCACGAGGCCCATGAACCACTACACACTATGGGCTGACTGGCGCATATCTATGATGCATTCCATCTTTGGTGGACGTCCCTGAATCGTTTCTTAAAAAAGAACACTGCAACATGGCTATCATGAGTCTCCTCATACTGATGAATACAAGGATCCAAGGGCATATGCCATCATCTTTTGTTGTCATTGTGTTGTTCCTCAGCCACTTCTCCAATTTGCATCTGCCTATTACAGTTCCTGATTTTCCCACCATACACAGGGTATCGTTTCCCTAAAACTGTCTTGTTCAAATACATGTGCTGGATGCTTTAGTGTGTGCAGAGTCATCTGCTTGGTCTACAGTTTCGCTTACAGTAAGGGCTGGTGAGTACCTCCTAGAATTATACACAGGAATACATCGATAGCAAAGAGACATCCTGGGCTGCCCCAAAGGGAAGAGTCCCGTGCAACTCACATACATGGGAACATCTCGAATACTTTCTGCAAATGGTTCTTAAAGTAAAGACAAATAAGAAGATCAAGTATTTGGCTACTGTTGAAAGAAGAGAATGCCTGCATCATGTAAAAATCTTTAACCCATTGCCTTGGAAATGACAAGCCCACTCACCATAGTTGTTCTAAATGTTAAGTGTAGATTTCCCTGAGAGAAAAGGCCAGATTTTGAGGATTTTTGGTGGTGATGGTAACTCTGCATACAGGTGCGTGCGTGTGGGGGGGGGGGAATTGAGAAGAGAAAGAGTGAGAGAGACAGAAAGGGAGAGAGAGAGAGAGAGGGAGAGACAGAGACAGAGACGGAGGCAGAGAGACGGAGATAGCGAAAGAGACAGAGTGAGAGAGATTGTGAGAGAATGGGATTCTTGGCTCTTACAAAAATTCGGTAATGTATTGTTATTTTCTCTCTGTGTGCTGAAGCGATTAGGTCCAGCAAATGAAAAGAAAGCCCTAGCCTTATCTCTGTGACCTGCCTCTAGCATAGGCTTCCAAACATTTTTCTTTTTATATTTGGGAAGGTAAGTGGAACCATTTTTTCCCCTTCTTTAAATAGGATCTTCTATTGTAACTGAAAATACAAAACGGGACTAAGTGGATGTTACTTCATAGACCAGAGTCAGAGGTTCACTCCTTCCTCACGTTGTCGCTTCTTATCATTAGTGCTTTCAACCATGCAGATGCCTAAAGTCTGAGACTTCTCTACAACACTGCTTTATGCCCACCATCTCTTAGCCCTTGCTTTCAAAGGAAGTTGGAATCCTTTCAATTTATGGATCAATGCAAAATTTTTTCCCTTACGAACCAGGGGAGTGGGGGGAGGCTTTTTAAATTTATTTTACTATTTGCACAGTATCATGTATGCTTTTCTGCCCTCTCCATTATACCATTATGCCACTGAGGAAAGAAAGTGAGGCTGCGTCTTACATGGTATCCTCACTGCTTACTAGGTGGTCTAATGAGGCACATAGTGAATGAACGAGGCTCACAAGAAATATCAATGGAGAAACGCGATGGCACACTGATTGAGAACGCAGGAATTGCAGTCATAGTGTGCCAGCCTGAATTCGGCCTTACCCAATTATTTGATGGTCAGACTTAGCAATTTTCCACATCACTCAAAGGGGAGTTGTACAAGAGTACCTATGATCACAGGATAGTCATGAGCATTATGGCACAACACGCAACAGATGTCCATAAGAAGTACTCAATAAATGTAAGATGAATGATTTGGAAAGCAAGAAAACATACAACAATTATTTAAACACTCCCACAATCATCCCAAAGTGTACACTTTACCTTCAATGTCAGACATTCCCGGTAGGGAGATAGTCCATAGATGGGGAGATTTTGCAATTCGGTCGGTCTCCAGGAATGTGAAACTTTTGACAGCGCTGATGGCTTTGATGTGAAAATCTGGATTTGATCTGAAAAATCATATATGCTTTAGTACAATCAAATCTAACACCCAAGTATACTAGTGTCAACGGTGTTTTAGGGCATTTATTCGTGTATTCATATAAGCGAAACAGTTGAAAATTATGTAGCATACAACCTGTGACGGTAAAGGTTTGCATTGAGATGTCTATAGACAAGTGAGGGTGCATCAAGAGTATATTACTTTAAGTTTTCAATCGATGTTCCTCATCGGAGTATGTTATGCAGTTTGGTCACTCCTGTCAAAGCAACCTGAAATACTCATAACTCTACCAATATTACATAAGGGGAAAATTCCACATGCCCACTCTTGTGATGGGTCACAGTCAACAGAAGGTGGGCACGGTGTGGTGGCACGTGCCTGAAATCTCAGCAGCTCCGGAGGCCGAGGCAGAGAGAATTGGGAGTTAAAGGCCAGTCCATTGAGTGAGGCCCTAAGCAACTTAGCAGAACCCTGTCTCGATATATAATATAAAAGTTAAAGGAGCTGGGGATGTGACCCAGTAGTGATGTGCCCCTGGGTTCCAACCCGAGAACCGGAAAAAAAGAAGGTATAAACAAATACTGCATAAGATTTCGTCAGACGCTGGGGAGGTAACTCAGTGGCACAGTGCGTGCCTAGCATGGGCAAGGTCCTCAGTTCAAGACCCGCAACGGCAGAAAACACAACAGTAAACAAAGAAAAAGAATGCACCCCACCCTGAATAGTAAGCTATGTGTATCAGAAATATAAATGTTTCATGCTGTGAAGCGACTACCCATAAGCAAGCTGTCTCATTGTATACATGCAAATATTTGCAAATCTCAAACACTTCCAGCCCCGAACATTTTGCATAAGGGGTACACAGCCTAGAGTACAAGGTAGCATTAACATCAGTCAGATGGAAAGACTTGAAGCAGTCATGTTACAACTGCATGAGAAGCCTCATATGAACGACCTTTAAACATCCTGGGACCTGTGCAATCATCCTGGTCTGGGACTACATGCTGCCAAGGAAGCCGGTGCTCAGAGACTGGTTCCGTGAGATGATGTACCACCAAAAGTTAGGATAAAGCCTCCCACTGTACTTCTTTCTGCCAATCAAAAGGAATCAAGGGAGGCTGTATTGATTTTCCAAAGCGAATAATACTTGCTGGAGAGGGGCTCAAAGCCAACACACTCTAGTGCCTTTGTTAGGTCCATAGTGGAGGTAACACATCAGCCAGTTGTAACTACTTATGTCCCTACCAAACCACAGTCAAGTGCTCTTCTCATCCAATGATTCTACCATTTTATGTGAGTGGTGATCAGAAGGACTAAATTCTATTTTTGAAGTCAATTTTAGACAGAAATGAAGAGTCTCAATCATACTTCAATTATAGCCAAATGCATAAATTGTAGCCCTGAGATTGTTTCATGAGGTCAACGGTCAGAGCTGCATTAGGGAGGAAAGCATGTGGACGGCCCACCCAGGTGTGATTGCTCTGCAGACCTGCGCACCAAGGGGGAAAAGGTATATGAAGGACTGAGGTGAGATGAAGTTAGGAAGAGCGGAGCTCCCAAGGGGCCTGGTGATACTGAGAGAACACTTTGCCAGCCCTTGTTGAGGAGGCAAGAGAGGGACTGTAGGAGCCAAAGGAGGTGGACCTGAGCGCTTGGTTCCCCTGAACAGCTTTTCTTTCTTCCCTCACACCTTGGTCACCAACTTTTGACGGCACGCCTGCCCAATATTCCCTGTGCTCACTGCCCAACTTCCCACTGGAAATTACAGCAGAAACGGCTTCCTCACAAGCAACAACATAAACATAAGACCATGAGTGTGTGAGGCCCCGAATCTGGGGGCTGTTTTGTGACTTCACCGTAAGAAGTTGGGAACAGACAATTGTGGGGAGGACCACGATTTGGTGGAAGACAACTATGCTCATGAGGAGCCACAAGATGGACTCCCTTCCTTCCGTCAACTCCGAGTCCCGCCCCAAGCACCGGCCCTGCAAGGCCCAGTGCTCAGAACCCGGTGAAGTCATCTTGAGGTAACAATGGGGCTTGGGCCTCCCGAAGGCTCCCATTGGTGGACAGATTCTTGGGGCAGTTGATTCTTGGCCGAGCCATGGACCTGGTAACAAGTCTCAACGGTATGGATCCTCAAATGGCAAACCTGGGCCTTCGTGGCAGTAAGTATCCCTTCAGTCCCTTTGAGTGTGGGGACGAACGTTCAGAAAAGATGCTTTGTATTGATGGGGCGGCGCTTGCCTGCGTGGAGTGCTAAATAGTTAAGAGGCAGGCTCCTCTAGGATCCTAAGGAGTATTAGAAGGCAGAACCCATGTTGTGACCAAGCAGAAGAGATAAACTGGTGCCCTTTTCAAGTGGTTCCTTGAGGGCCTCGCCCTCAAGATCCGTTTTATCTGCCTGAGGGACTGGGTGGGTCCTGGACTGGGAGCCAGAAGGCCTGAGTGTGTTTCAGCAGGTCATGTTTCCTCGAGACTTAGTCTCCCTTATCTCTGAAAGGTTTCCCTGGACTCTCTGGCTCCCTGCAGTTCTAGGTTTAACTAATAATAAAATGATGAGGTAGGTACGTCAGGAGGGAGGGAGGGAATGGATGGATGAATGAGGCAAATTAAGGAGAGGATTGAGAAACACTTCAGGTCCCACCCAGATCTGTCAGTCAGCTGCCTCTTTTCTTTCTTTTACTGCCTCAGGCTGGGTCTCGCTATACCTCGGTCTCATGGGACTGAGTTGTGTACTAACCGGTGGCTGCCTCATATTCATTCACTGGAGGAAGAAGCTGTGGCGGGAGAGGCGTGCCCAGCAGTGGGTGGAAGTGGTGAACGCTTCCACCTTCATTTACAGTCCACTCTTGTACTGGATCAATATGCAGAAACGCCGTGGCATCAAAGCAACTATTCAAATAGGCCCTCCAACAGCTGTTGCCATCAGGGAGATGAAAGACCATACTCACGAGTGTCTGTGTGAGACAGACACCCCTGAAGCTAGGGCTTATGGCCTCAGAGGCAGCATGTGCAGGGCAGAGACGAATGGAGCTATGAAAGCTGCTCTGGTGGTCTCAGGGCACCCCGCAACTAATCTGATGCCACAGCGCCACACCACACCCCCATTCCCCATTCCCATCTTTCAAGAGATACCCTTTGCCCCACCCCTCCACAAAATGCCTCCCATGATGGAACGCACTGTCTCCTGCCCGTTGGACATCTATCCTCGAATGAACGTCCACTACAATTCCCTTCCCACACTGGCCCTGGAATGAACTGTTTCAAGGCCAAACTCTGGCGTCATACCTGTAGCCTGCACTCACTGAAGGTGGGAGCTTTACGGACCAAGGGTATGAATAGAAACTGGAGCTAACCTCACGGCAGTCGTGTTGAAGCAGAGGGCCCAGTTGAATGTTACGTTATTAAAGAGTTTTGGAAAAGCCAGTCTGTTGTGTCTCATTTGAAACTAGGAGGGCAATGTTAACCTCCCTGTTGGATGGTGGCACAAGTCTAAACAATACCATGACAACTGGAGGTTGGCATTGAAGGCAAGCATTGTGTCAATTCTTGTGGATGAGCTCAGGTCCCTCCTTCCAGGATTTAAGCACAAACCTGTGCAAGACCATGGGCTAAGTCCACAAAGGCAGTGCTGTTCTGCACAATGGTAAGTTCAATTGCCACAAGAATGACCGTTGCTGAGGCCACACAGGAATGGCAGTCCACCAGGGTTATGCCACTGCTTCAACAAGTCATCACGAGGCCCATGAACCACTACACACTATGGGCTGACTGGCGCATATCTATGATGCATTCCATCTTTGGTGGACGTCCCTGAATCGTTTCTTAAAAAAGAACACTGCAACATGGCTATCATGAGTCTCCTCATACTGATGAATACAAGGATCCAAGGGCATATGCCATCATCTTTTGTTGTCATTGTGTTGTTCCTCAGCCACTTCTCCAATTTGCATCTGCCTATTACAGTTCCTGATTTTCCCACCATACACAGGGTATCGTTTCCCTAAAACTGTCTTGTTCAAATATATGTGCTGGATGCTTTAGTGTGTGCAGAGTCATCTGCTTGGTCTACAGTTTCGCTTACAGTAAGGGCTGGTGAGTACCTCCTAGAATTATACACAGGAATACATCGATAGCAAAGAGACATCCTGGGCTGCCCCAAAGGGAAGAGTCCCGTGCAACTCACATACATGGGAACATCTCGAATACTTTCTGCAAATGGTTCTTAAAGTAAAGACAAATAAGAAGATCAAGTATTTGGCTACTGTTGAAAGAAGAGAATGCCTGCATCATGTAAAAATCTTTAACCCATTGCCTTGGAAATGACAAGCCCACTCACCATAGTTGTTCTAAATGTTAAGTGTAGATTTCCCTGAGAGAAAAGGCCAGATTTTGAGGATTTTTGGTGGTGATGGTAACTCTGCATACAGGTGCGTGCGTGTGGGGGGGGGGGGAATTGAGAAGAGAAAGAGTGAGAGAGACAGAAAGGGAGAGAGAGAGAGAGAGGGAGAGACAGAGACAGAGACGGAGGCAGAGAGACGGAGATAGCGAAAGAGACAGAGTGAGAGAGATTGTGAGAGAATGGGATTCTTGGCTCTTACAAAAATTCGGTAATGTATTGTTATTTTCTCTCTGTGTGCTGAAGCGATTAGGTCCAGCAAATGAAAAGAAAGCCCTAGCCTTATCTCTGTGACCTGCCTCTAGCATAGGCTTCCAAACATTTTTCTTTTTATATTTGGGAAGGTAAGTGGAACCATTTTTTCCCCTTCTTTAAATAGGATCTTCTATTGTAACTGAAAATACAAAACGGGACTAAGTGGATGTTACTTCATAGACCAGAGTCAGAGGTTCACTCCTTCCTCACGTTGTCGCTTCTTATCATTAGTGCTTTCAACCATGCAGATGCCTAAAGTCTGAGACTTCTCTACAACACTGCTTTATGCCCACCATCTCTTAGCCCTCGCTTTCAAAGGAAGTTGGAATCCTTTCAATTTATGGATCAATGCAAAATTTTTTCCCTTACGAACCAGGGGCGTGGGGGGAGGCTTTTTAAATTTATTTTACTATTTGCACAGTATCATGTATGCTTTTCTGCCCTCTCCATTATACCATTATGCCCT
>NW_027632911.1:0-13729 GCF_902686455.1 Sciurus vulgaris | reverse complement strand
GGAGGTAATTTGATCCTTCTCTCCTCCTCTTTTCCTGCTGCTAAAAGTTTTGACTATGGACTGCTTACACATATTAGGTTGTATGGCTAAAAGTAACCAAATTCAGGTGATGACTTAAGAGGACAGGCAGGTCCTTCAGAGGCACTCTACCTGTACACTAAGAGTAAAAGGACTGAAGAAGACCCTTAGGAGATTTGAACCAAGAGACAGGCATGGACAGCTCCACGGAAGTGGAGAGCGAGACTTGCTTTTCATTCCTTATCTAAGTCTAATGCTTCACAGTTCATGTAGAACACTGGGCCGCATCACCTGAGATCTAACAGCAGCCCAGTGAGGTGGCCTGGTGAAAGGTCGTGCCTCCTGTTCTTTTCCTTTGGGTTTTGGCATTGACAGATAATGGTTGACTTGCAAGATCACATCACTGCTGAGAGATGGACCTGAGAGTGTGAATATGTTCAGTTCCCTGAGGACAACACTCCTGAGTAACTGAGGACTCTGGATCATGACCTGACCCCTGACCCTAGGACATCCTGCATTCCCTTTCTCAAGTCTTCCTGCTCAAGCTTCATGGGAGAACAAAGTTGATTCTCTGGAGAAGGTAAGGGCAGAAAGGTGCCAAATTATAAATCTTTCATTTTCCTCTGAATTCAAACACCAAATATGACAGTCTCCCACAAGGGAGCGCTCAGAGAGTATTTGGAAAGGGACACTCTGCAACCTTCCATTCCCACCATCATCAAACTGTCAGATGACTCAGTGTGTTTGGGAGGACAGGTGACCACACTTAAGGACCTGGGACCATTGTCTCCCAAGTGACTCAGAGTCCAGGATATTCCAAACAAAATGCCACAGGATCTTCCTGTGGAGAAGGAATTTCCCTTCACTGAAACACCCCATAGGAATTCCATGTGAGTTGACAGAAGAAGTGTCCTTGGGCTGGCACTTGGTTATCTAAAAAGCTAATTCTGTGGCTCTGTGATCTTGGTGTTTTCTTGGCTCACCAGCCTGGTGAGGAGGGGTCATGCTGCTGGAGCACTGAGCAGAAACCTGCCTTCTTCTACCTTCCCTGCCACAAACTCTTCATCTAGGAATGTGAGGGCTGTGGAGCATCTTACCTTCTCTTAAATGGACCCATTCTTAGCCACAAATTAAAATTACTGAACATCAGGAATAATAAACTCTTGTCCTTTTTGCAGTCCTGAGTGTGAATTTGTTGAGTGAACCAGTTCCCTCTGCGAGCACTTCCAAACCAATGCAGAGGGAATGAGTCACAAGGAGAGATGCTCTTTGAACATGGAGGCTCTCTGCATCACATTTGTGGGTGTGTTGGAACCAAGGTGAACATTCAGTGAACATTTCAGTTCTTAGTTGTCTCAGTAATCACATCTTGTAGTGTGTAGCTAATAGGCCTCAAATTAAAGTGTTCAGAATACAAAAAAATACAAATTCAAGAATATAAATCCCAGTTCTTACTGGGATTTGGAGATTTGTGGTGTGCCTGGGAATCCTTAGTATGCCAAAACTCTACCAGCCCGAAATTCTTCCTAAGCAATGTCTCCCAGCCTCGGAATCTGTGATGTGATCAGAATCACATGGTTTTTAAAAATCTCTTTCACTCTAGTGATTTGGAAATGTCTGCAGACCTATGTGCACAATCTGCCTTCAGTTTTGAGACCTCTGAGACTCTCAGATGATGGGTAGTGTTTAGGCCATCTCTAGGCTGGAACATTCCAGGCAGACTTGACAATGCTGAATTCCCTGGCATATTGTCTCAGGACTAATTGGATGGCAACACCACGTTGTCATTTAGAGCATCCACACGGGACCTGGGCTGCAAGCACACATCTGGCTCTTCCACTCAACAGTTTACCTCAGGCCGGCATCACTATTCTCTGTCATGGTCTATCCATTTGTAGAGTGGGCACAGCAGACAAAAAAACCTATCATATACTGTTGGGATGATTGTGGCCCCAGTCCATGCAGGGAGAGAATGTGTTCTGAATTTTACTATGGAATTTGCCATTGAGAATTGTGCTACTTACCTGGACGATTGTCTAGGGACACACTTATTCCCAAGGCACACTTATTCCCAGCCCCTAAGTGTAACACTGACTCTGGGGACATGGGGATGTGGTCAACCTTGTGAATTGGCAGATATGTTTCTGTAGTGAGTTCCCAGTCCTGATTCCCACAGCTGGGTGACCTCATGGTGGTGCTCTATATGCCAGCAGGCAGCAACTCCACAGGTCTTACTTGGAGTGAGTCTTCAGATAGCCTTTAATTCTGGAATACAATTTCCTGATTTTATTGAGTGCCCCTGGAGTTGGGGAGAGGAAAATTCTCTGAGGTCCAGACCACCCTGGGAACTGTCTGCATGGAACTTTGGTACTCTTAAACACTCCAGGCAGCATTGATGGGAAATAGCAGTGGGTTCAATGAAGAATGGCTGTAATAAAATACCCAAGTCTGGATGCTTTGTAAAGAAAAATGTTAATTCAGGTAACTCTTTTTTTATCTCAAATCCCAATATCAGGTAGCCTAATTTGTGTGCCCTCTAGTGAGGATTCTGATGTCATGAGCACCAGAAAGGGAGTCAGCCATACACAGAAGGGAGCAAGCTGTTGGGTGGCCTCACTGTACACAAAGTCTCTCCTGTGGGAAACACCTGGCTCTGTAATCCCATCATCTACCCAATTGTAGGGTCATGCCCTGTGCCATAAGCAACCTGCAGTGGATATCAGGTCTCACAAGGCCCTCCACCCCAGCACTGACATGCTTGGGACCAAGCCTCCATCCCATGAGCCTTTGGGGAACATGTTAAATCACATCAGTGGAGGACACGACATTTGGAAAAAATGAGTGATGTACCAGAGTTCCACTCCTGGGATCAGGAATATAGTTGATTCTGTGGCACCAGATATCCCTAATAAACTGAGTGTTCAGGTTTATACCCTGGATCACTAAAGCAGGAGCTCCTCTCACTCCCTAAAACAGCAAAACTTCTGCAGGGAGAACAGTTGCCCTAGAATAGGTGGCAGGGCCAAGAGAAGGACTCAGGCCATGACCAACCTTCTGCTTTTCTGACCCCAAAATGCAAAACAGTTTACCTCAAGCCCTTCTGAAGGACTGGGTTAGGTTCAAACATGGGATCTTCACTCTCTGGTAAGTTCACACTGTCAACTGTTCCCTATGACCAGCTGAGAACCATGGTGACAAATCTTTGCCTGGCTCTCCAACTGTCAGAATTCAAGTGTTCCAAGCCAGCTGCCCCTGAACAGCTCTGCCAAGAACAGCTTCTCTCCTCTGGGAAGGCCCTCATGATCAATTATAGCTGATTAATTGAAGACATGCCCCCAGTCAATTGTTTTGGTGGCTAATGAATTAAGTCTGTAAATACCCTGCCTCAATATTAATGGAGCAACTTTGCAGCCTGCCTGAGCTCTGCTGAAATGACCCTGGGTACCCAATATTGAGCACCCACTCTGCTCTCTGCTCCCTCATCTGGGGCCTATCTGCACACTTCCCATCTCTCCTGAGACCATTGGTGGAAAGAGGTGAAGTCCCATGTCCTCTGGTTGTCCCTCAATAGCTTCAGCCTGGGACCCACCTTGGCACACTCCCTGATGTCACACAGGCCTCCTTACCTCTGTCACCACATGCCCACTCCAGTTACCCTATGGCACTGCTGTCCCTCATCACCATCCTTGGCAGCACCCAAAGGGCAGGCCTCCTGTCCACATTAATCTCATGGTTTTTTCCACTTTGTGATTCCTGTCTTATTTCCTAAAAATCTCTAAGTCAAGATGAATAATATGTGCACAACATCTGTCAATATCTTTCAGAAAAGGATGGCTTTTATTGCCCATTTCCTCTAGGGCTTTCTGTGAGAATTGTGATCCTACTGATCAAATGAAGCATGTACTACTGCTGACAACAGTAATTAAATACCCCTAATGGTTATTTAATGGGTATTTAAATGTCCACAGACATTTGTCTCATTTTCTAGACTAGGACGTGGACACTCAAGATATGAGGCCAATTCCAACCTCTATACCACTGGGGACTGGCAGAGCAGGGTGTGGAAGCCACAGCCACAGGACCCACAGTCAAGCCCGGAGACCAACCCCCTGCCGTCCCCATGAAAAGACACACTCCTACCTCCTGAGGGGCACCTAGCATCTCTTTGGGAATTAGCTAACAACACTGAAGCCATGCGTTTAATTAGGTGGAAAGCTGCCTATGATAACAACAATTAGCACTTATACATTGCTCCTTAGCATCTGCTTGCTCTGAAGGCGTGTTTCTTAATTAAGCACTTTCTGCAGCCCCGGGAGGTGAGGGAAGGTGTGTGGCTGACTTTTCAGGGAAACCCAGAGGTGAGGAAGTGGGTATGGTTTGTCCTGGGCCAGTGTCCTGGGAGCCTCAGGGCAGGGCCCAATGGCCCCCATGCATTCACCTCATGGACAAGAAGAAGGGCCTCAGTGGTGATGGTTCTCTGAGTCTTTGGACAAGGGCCTTCTCTTCCCTGGTGCTTCAGCTCTCTGTGTGTACCCCCTCACTTACCTCTAGGGCTCTTGCCAATCCCAGGTTCATAGGTAGGTGGGAGGGGACAGTTCCTGGGACCTATGAGGAGAGAGTCCTACAGAGAAGCAGAAGCAGCTGTGTGATCCGAGCAGAGCCAGCCTATGGCCATGCAGAAAGGAGGGGCCAGAGGAGCAAGTTGGCTAACACCCTTTCCTCCCATCCCTCACGTCCTGCCTCCTGTCCTCTTTGCTTAAACCAGGACAGGATTCCTCCACTGCAGCCCACCCGGGTCAGTCTCCTGGATCTGGTGCAGAGGGGAGAAGCAGGAAATTGCACCCAGAGAGGCATCTAGATGCCCCCCAGATGCACCTTCTGGAAACTTCCACAAATCCACATTTCCTCCACCTCTAATCCCCACGGCCATCCCTTCAAGCTTTGGAAGCAACGTTGAATCAAGAGTGAGCCTGAGGGCAGGTCTCCAGCTGGGGTGGCTCAGTTGCCCCCAAACATCCTCCTTGACCAACATGGTGGATTGCATTGCTCAAGATATGGCACTGATCCCACATATTGCTTTTGCAGAGATGTTGATAGTCCCCATCAGGAGAGAGTCTATGTCCTTTCCTCTTGAGTCTACAGGGTCCTGGGGCTCTGTGACTTCAAAAGGCTAGGTCTTAAAGAGCAGTGCACCTGCATTTCTCCCTTGGGGGCTCTGACCCTAGTAGCAAGTGTGGTTCTGAAGCTTCCATGCTGAAGAGACCATGGGAGTTTCTCTGAGATAGAGAGACAGAGCCCCAACATTCCAGTCCTGTGATTTGTGTGTGACTGTGAGGTGGCACTCAGCAGGTTTCACCTGTCTGCTCAGTGCTACAAGCCACTCATGCACAGCCCTATAAACAGGCTGCCTGAGTGTGAATTCCATTCCTGCTATGCATGCATGTGTAACTTTTGGGTAAGTGATTTCACCACCTTTACCCTCTGTTTCTTCATCTAGAATTTTACAAGGGTTCTTGTAAATCATCTAAGAAAAGGGTTTGATAGAGTGCCGATTCTTGATTAATAGCAACAATTCTTGATTCTTCAGAGCCACTGGTTTTCATCTTAGTAAGTTCAATGTGTTATCAGGGTCCCAATCTCCCCCCTGTTAAATAAAGGGTAATTTACAAGGTCCCTATGGTTCTGATTTCCCAGTTTTGGAAATATTTTATATAGTCGTCTGCTTGGAGCATAG
The DNA here is from genome assembly GCF_902686455.1 of Sciurus vulgaris. Classification (NCBI taxonomy): domain Eukaryota; kingdom Metazoa; phylum Chordata; class Mammalia; order Rodentia; family Sciuridae; genus Sciurus; species Sciurus vulgaris. Next base: position 7,977 of record NW_027632911.1, on the reverse strand, counting down.
AGCATTAGACCCCAGACCACTCAAGCCCTCCTCAAAGCTGTACCAACAGCACTTAAGTCCCCTGTTTGCAAATTGTAGAGATTCCCCCTCATTAAGACACTTCAGTCTTCCCAAAACATCACACCATGTAAATCTGTGTGACTCTGGGCTAATGGCATCTTGAAGAGTTCTGTGGGCACATCTGAACTGCTCCATATGGAGGACCTATCTTCTAGATTAAAGATCTGGAGAGCCCTCTTTGCAGTGAACCTGAGGCTGATAAGAACACTGGGGCAGAAACCACACCCTCCTATTCGAATACTCTGTCTCTCTCTTTGAGAAACTGGGTACTATCCTCACCCCCATCAGGTGGGACATCCATTGATTCATTGACACCTGCAGGATTCATTCTGGCTCTATCAGCTTCTCAAAAGATAGAAAACTGTGGCTATGTCCTGGACCTGAGAGAGGAAAATGCCAGAACCATGAGCCAAAAGTAGCCTCTTCTCTTTATAAGTTAATTGCCTCAGGTATTTTTTCTCATACGTTCACAATCCAGCTGACCACCGGGCCACATGTGGCCTAGAAATAGCTTGCTTAGCCAACATATTGTTGAAAGTAGTGCTTTCACCTAAAACTCTCTTGAAAAATTGGAAGTTTTGAAAACTGTGGATTGCATAGAAATAACTGCTGGAGGCTGAGTCATGGCCACCTCCTTCATGGATGGAGATTTGCCTCTAGAGGTCCATCTCCCTTCCCTGACTTCACATGGTTGTGGTGGAAGATTATTCAGAAACACAATACTGACTTGTTTTCCTGCATGTTTACCTTACCAGTTTTCATTAATTCTTCAGGAGTTACTTTCCAGAATCCCTTTGTTTCAGTCCAAATAACTCACTGTGGCATATCTTACAGGTCACCACTAGCAATGTGTTTCCTTGACTTAAAGACCAGTTGTGAAGATCAACTAACGTCTTTACCACATGTATCACATTTCCAAGGTAATTCTGGGGGTGGGGGGCAGTTTAATGCAGTTGAAATTCGAGGTTGACTGAAGCAATTCCACCCTCTCCATACCTGCATGGCTTATCTCCTATGTGAAACCTTCAAACACAGATCAAGATTTGAGCTCCACTTGCAGTCCTCCCACGGGCCTTGATTTGTAAGGTATTTTTCCACGGTGGACTTCCATGTTGAACTGTGTCCAAAGCTCTTCCCTCATTCTTCGCATTTGAATGGTTCTTCTCTGGTGTGAAGTCTCTGCTTCAATGAACTGATGTCCGGCTGAAGCTCTCCCCACTCCTCACACTTTCAAGGCTCTTGTTTTTTTTTTTTTGACTCTCCTATGGTAACAAAGCTGTGAATTCTGAATAAATCCCATTCCATACGCCTAACATTTGGATGGTTTTTCTCCACTGTGAAGTCTCTGATGTCTCAAAAGATCAGAGGCCCAGCCAAAGCTCTTCCCACACTTCTCACATTGAAAGGTTTTTCTCCACTGTGGACTCGCTGATGTCTCAAAAAGAAATGAGGACCATGTGAAGCTCTTCCCACACTCCTCACATTTGTATGGCTTCTTTCCTGTGTGGTCCATGCAGTGAGTATTTAGGGCTGATTTCCGATAAAAGCTCTTACCACAGGTGTCACATCTGAACGGTTTCTTTCCTGTGTGCACCATGAGGTGCCCTCTAAGTGTTGATCTCAAACAGAAGTTCTTACCGCATATATCACATTTAAATGGTTTTTTCCCCTGTGTGGATTCTCTGATGTTCCTGAAGGTTGGAAGCCTTAATGAAGGCCTGCCCACATTCCTGACAAATGTGAGGTTTCTCCCCTGTGTGGACTTTGCAATGAGCACTGAGTGTTGATCTGTGACGGAAGCCTTTCCCACACTGCTCACATTTGAATGGTTTCTCTACAGTGTGTACTTTTGATGAGTTTGCAGTTGACTTTCATTTATTGGGAATGTCTTCATATCCTCTTAATATTTGAAGGATAATCTTGTTGGATCCAGTATTCTTGGTTGGCAGTTTTATTTATTTTATTTTATTTTTTTTATTTCAGGATTTGAACTGCGCCTTCAGACCTCCATGATTTCTGTTGATAAATTGGCTATTAATCTCACTGGGGATCCCTTGTATGTGAAAAGTCATTTCTTACTGCTTGCAAGATTCTCATTGTGTTAGATTTTTAGCCATTTAATTATAATTATGTCTTAATGATAATCTCTTTGGATTTATTCTACTTGAAGTTCATTGAGCATCTTATGTGTCAATCCATGTATTTTACCCTTTTTTGAGAGTTTTGAGGGCACTATTCAAATATTTTCTTCTTTCCTTCTGGACTCCAATAAATCATATGTTATTATAATTGATGGTGACCTACAGGTTCCTTAGCTCTTCACGTCTCTTCATTCTTTTCTTTCTGTTTCTCAGACTGGATAATTCCAATTTATCTATTTTCACATTCAATGATTCTTTTTTCTTCCTGTTCAAATTTGTTGCTGAACAACTTTAGTGAGACTTTTTTACTTCAGTTACTGGAACTTTCAGATCCAGAATTTCTATTTGGTTCCTTTTACTTCCATTCTTACAGATACTTACATTTAGTTCTTGCATCTTTCTTGATTCCTTTCAGTTCTTTGTTCATGGTTTCCATTAACGTTTTAGAAATATTTGGAACTGTTGATTTAAGGATTTTGTTAACTAAGTTCAGTGTCTGGGTTTTCTCAGGGGTAATTTTTGTCAATTTATTTATTTTTCCCCTTTGAGTTTACTATGCTTTCCTGTGCCTTTCTGTGCTTTGTGAGAACTGGTCATTTTGAATCTTAAAATATGTAACTCTTGGAATATATTTTCCCCAGGATTTGCTGTTGTTGATCATTGGGAGATGAAACTATCTCTTTAGTGATTTTTCCAAACTACTTCTGTAAAGATTGAATTCCTTGTCATGTGTGGTCACTGATGTCCTTGCTCCATTATTTTAGTGGTTGGACAGTGACCTTTAAGAATGCCTTTAATGCTGATATTTAGCTTCCTTTACTCCACTAAGCTTTCCTCTGGTTGATGTACATTTTGGAGTAAGTTCTAGATTTCCAAAAAGTCAATTCTGTTCATCTACACCAGCTTATGCTTGGTTAAGTCAGGGGTTTTATTCCTCGTGTGTGTGTGTGTGTGTGTGTGTGTGTGTGTGTGTGTGATGTTACCGACACAGAATCTCCAGTTAATCACAGTCTCTACCCACTCCACTCCTGCTTCCTGTTCAATACAGAGTTAGCTGTCTTTTGATACAGTGCTGGTATGTTTTTATTGTAGAAGAGAAGTACTTCTCATACAGCTCCATGAAAAATATGACAATTCAAAAAATCTGTGTGAGCCCCATGCATCAAGAAAATTGCAGGGAAAGAATATATTTTTTCATTGGAATGAAGAATATTCTTTTGCATTCAGAATGTGGAATTAGTGCCCACTTAACATTTGTGGCACTCACTTTCTTCCTCTAGGTATTTGAGTTTTATGACCTACCTAAGCTTCTCAGGTGGTTTCTCTACTTGCAAAGGGAACCAAAAGGTTTTTGTCTGTGTGAGCTTACCAGTGTTAGTTGGAACCTGCACTGCATATATCCCACTGACAGGGACCTAGGGAGAGTCTTATTAAGCCAAGAAGTCCCTTCCTGTGTCTGGTTCACCCTTCTTTCTGGGTCCATTTAATTATTTGTATCAGAGTCCCTTAGAGTCACTGATGTGGTTTAGAAGTGTACCCCAAAGTTCTATGTTTTAAGGTTAATCCATAGTTACAAGACTTGATAGCCCATGATACTATTGGGAGGATTTGGAAATTTTAGGAGGTAGGGCTTAATGAGAGGAAGTTAGGTCACTGGGGGAAGGTCCTTAATAGGGAGCTTGGGAGTCAGGCCTATTCCTGTCTTTCTCTTTGTTTTGTGGCTGCCATGAGGTGAACATGTTCTTGCCATAACACACTGAGCCACCACAGGTCCAAGCAACCATGGACTGAAGCCTCTGAAACCAAGAAACAGAATAAACCTTTTGTCCTTATAAGTTGTTTATCTGGGTGTTTTGTCATAGTAGTGGAAAGCTGACCAGCACAGTTGCCAAGTTTTACTTCCTGGGGATTCATTCTATGGTTGGCATAAATCATGCTCAAGAGGCTACTAGAAACGGAGCAGATTCCATACCCAGGACACAGTGCTTTCAGAAAAAGGCTGCTGCTCAAGTCTAAGGTGAAAAGCTCCTGTTTACTGATCCTTGACTATTCACCAGGTACTTACAGACAAAAGCTCAACCCTTTCTCCCAACAGCTCTGTAAGATACTTGCCATCATTTCTACTTTAAAGAGAAGAATATTGATACTCAGGGTGTTTCAGAGTTGGTAAGGGTGAGACCTGAACCCAGGAAGAACCTCAGGAATTGTCAGTCCATGTGGTTTAACAATTCTGCTGGTGCTTTAATGTGCACAAGTTGGCAGGTTCCAGTTCTCTGAAGGCTCCCGTTCACTTCCTCTTTGGTGTCCTGTCTCAAGCATGCCACAGGCGTCCTGCTTTGGCCCTGGACCTCTCCATTGTGATGAGCTTGATGGGGCCTTGCAAGGGAAGGGAAGGTGGAGACTTGATGATGACTCATGACTTGTAGAGATGATCCTGGGAGGTGGTCTACACCCTTTTGGAAGGTCCCAGACCATGACCCCCAGTCCTGACCCTGATAATGCTCCTGACATTGGCCTTTTATCTTTCTTCTCTCCCTACCTCAGATCCCTAGGTTCACCTCTTAATCAAAGGACCTGCTCACAAATCCTCGCCTGGCGCTCTGCTTTCAGGGGACCTTATGCAGAGGCTGGCAAAATAACTTAGATGTTTAAAATCAAGCTTCTTCACCCGAAAGATGAATCTTGGGGTTTGAATAGGTGAAAATATTATATATAGCTAAAAAAAGGATGGGAAGTTGAACTTTTATCTGAAGGTGTCACACTCCATGTGTCCATGTGGATTTGTCATGTGTTTCTGTGACAGATTTCCCCCCACAAGGTTAAAAGGTCATGCATTTGAGGACTCGTTTATAAGCTACACAGGGAAAACCAGTCCCATGAGCCCCTTGCTGTGTCAGGTTTTCAGCTTCAGGTTGATCCTTCTCACCTCGGGCAGGTCTGTGGTTCCTCAGGTCAACCAGTGCTGGGTACTTCTTTGAACTGGTCATGAATGGATCCCCCAATTGTGAAATCTTCCACAACCACCATGAGTAGTAATAAGGATCATAAGACCACTGTCCATTTCTTCCCCTCTGTTTACAGCACTGTCACTAGAACAGCCACCTTGGGAGTCAGATTCCACCATGACGGCCTCCATTCTGCAGATGAGGAAACCTAAGCTCAGGCAGAGTTGGCTGACTCTGGAGGAGTCCAGTCCAAGTCAAGCTGGCCTGGTGCTTGAGGAGCTTCTTGCCCTGCTCCCCACCCTCGGTACTGACCCAAAGCCTGAGCAGCTCCTTCCTGTTATAGGACTCCAGGCTTTGTCCCCCTGACTCCAGACAACTCAGGTCTAATCATGCTTTGTTGCGGCAAGCTGTTGTGTGCCCTTTGTAGGGTGTTGAGCAGACCCCTGGCATCTACCCACAAGATACCAGGAGCATGTTCCCTCCCTGCAGTGAGCCCAAAATATCTCCAGTCATACTAAGTACCCCCTGGGCCACAGAACCATCCCTGGTCAAGAACCACTGTGTTTGAGATCAGGGTTTCACCTTTGATTTTGATAGTTTTATGGTGGCTCTAATTTGGGAGCCGCCCAATTTTTAGTTTGCTGGATTTTTAGTTTGTACTGAGAAATCAGGAGTATTTCTGATTGTGCCATTTTATATTGGATATATGTCACTTGCTTTTGATCTTTACTCTTACAGCTAAGAGTTTGCCTTGAGTCTCAGAAATATATGGAGCATAATGAGTTTGCTAACTTCCCATGTCAGCATTTTTCTTAATAATAAATATATTGCTGATATGTAAGACATGTATGTTAGAGGGTTTTCTACAAGTATTATATGCATTAAGTTTTAAGAGTATGATATTTTTTATTTAAATAAAACTTCAACATATTCTTGGCATGTATAGGGCTTCTCTTGAATGCTAAATATGTGGCAATTTGTAAGGTGTGAACTTGCATTAAAGGCTTTGCACATTCTCTACATTTGTATGTTTTAATCTATTATAATAACTTCAATACTTTGAAAATATACAGCTTTGATTAAAACCTTTGCCAATTTTTTTTTTTTTTTAATTCTAGGCCTTATTTGCAATACGAATTCTCTCGTGATCAGTAAGGTGTGATCTCATAATACGGGCTGTTTTACATACTTGTCAGGATTCTCTCAAGTATGAACTCTCTGGTGTTGAGTAAGGTTTGACTTTTCAATAAAAAAGTTCCCACATCCTTAAAATTTGTAGGCCTTCCCTCCAGTATGGATTCTCTGGAGATCAATAAGGTTTGAAATTTGAGTAAAAGTTTTGTCACATTCTTTATATTTATAAAACTTCTCTCCAGTATGAATTTTCTGGTGTTGTGTAAGGTGTGATCTTTAAATAAATTTTTTTTCACATTTTTTCCATTTTAATATCTTCACTTCAGTATGAGTTCTCCGGTGTTCTGAAAGGTGTGACCTTCAAAAAAAGCTTTGTTACATTTTTCACATGTTTGGATCTTCTCATCCAGTATCTTGCGCTGAGTAACAGAAAATGTGTTATTAAAATTTTTTTCCAGACTCTTTACATTTGTATGGCTTCTCTCTAGCATAAATTCTTTGGTGCTGTGCAAGGTATAATCTTTGAATAAAAGCTTCACCACAATCTTCACATGTGTGGGGCTTCTCTCCAGGATGAAGTATCTGGTGTTGAATCAGCGAAAACATGTTATTGAAAGCTTTGCCACACTGTTTACATTTGTATGGCTTCTCTCCAGTATGGATTTTCTGGTAAACAATAAGGTTTCTCCTAAAAGCAAAAACTTTGCCACATTCTTTATATTTGCAAGACTTTTCTCCAGTATGAATCCTCTATTGATCAATAAGGTTTGAAATTTGAGTCAAAACTTTGCCACATTCTTTACATTTGAATGACTTCTCTCCAGTATGAATTCTCTGGTGCACAATAAGGTCTGAGTTTTGATTAAACACTTTGCCACATTCATTACATTTGCAGGGCTTTTCTTCAGTATGAATACTGTACTGTTTACTAAGGGTTGAAGACTTTGACAGATTTCTGGCATTTGTTTGGTCTCTCTTCATAGTGAGCCTTATGGTGTTTAGTAAGGGTCGAAGTTGGATTAAAATCTTTGCCACATTTTTTGACATACAAGGAGTTTATCATTGCTATGATAAAGAATTGAGGAATCTTTTATGTTTTGATACATGCTTTAAATTTGTAGGGCTTTGCTCCAATATGAATTCTCTGGTGTTCAATAATGCTTGCAATTTTATTTAGAGCTCTTTCACATGTTTTACATTTATACTTATTTTCTTGAATATCAATGCTTGACTGAATGAATTTTTAGCATTGATCCAATACATTATCACTTTTATTATCTCTGTAAATTTTCACTTTTAAATGGTCACACTGATGCTCTCTAGGATTTAAAAAAGGATTAATATTTTATGAGTTTTGCAGTATTCATATTGTTTTATACCAAAATAAATATCCTTGTAATTAATTAGGGTAGAGCTCTGGAAAGATTTATCATAAATATAGAGCTCTCTCCAACTATCAATATCTGAATTTAGATGAAGCAATAGTAGGTAAGTACAAATCTTCCTACATTCATTGAAGTTATATGCTTTGTCACAAGTAGAAACTGTTCATTTCAGCCTTTTTGAAAAGTAATAATCAGATCAATCAGAGTCAAAAATGTTCTTTACTTTTTAGTCTTTTTTCTACAGAGATGTTTGAGTGAATGTTTAAATCCATGCTACATTTTAAAATATTCCAGTTACTAACTGAAGCACAG
>NW_027632912.1:0-37038 GCF_902686455.1 Sciurus vulgaris | reverse complement strand
ATTTGAAGGTACGTTTTGCTGGGTATAAGATTCTTGGTTGGCCTCCATTTTCTTTCAGGGCTTGAAAAATGTTGTTCCATGCCCTTCTAGCTTTTAGGGTCTGGATTGAAAAATCTGCTGATATGCGTATTGGTTTCCCCCTGAATGTAATTTGGTTCTTTTCTCTCACAGCCTTTAAAATTCTGTCTTTATTTTGTATGTTCGTTATTTTCATTATAATGTGCCTTGGTGTGGGTCTGTTGTAATTTTGTGTATTTGGAGTCCTATAAGCCTCTTGAACTTGAGTTTCCATTTCATTCTTCAGATTTGGGAAATTTTCTGATATTATTTCATTGAATAAATTGTTCATTCCTTTGGCTTGTTTCTCTAGACCTTCCTCAATCCCAATAATTCTTAAATTTGGCCTTTTCATGATATCCCATAGTTCTTGTAGATTCTGTTCATGATTTCTTACCATCTTCTCTGTTTGTTCAACTTTGTTTTCAAGGTTAAATATTTTGTCTTCAATGTCTGAGGTTCTGTCTTCCAGGTGTTCTATCCTATTGGATATGCTTTCTATGGAGTTCTTAATTTGGTTTATTGTTTCCTTCATGTCAAGGATTTCTGTTTGGTTTTTTTTCAATATCTCTAACTCTTTATTGAAATGATCTTTTGCTTCCTGTATTTGCTCTTTTAACTGTCGATTGGTGCGATCATTCAATGCTTGCATTTGCTCTTTCATCTCCTCGTTTGCTTCTCTGATCATTTTAATTATGTACATTCTGAACTCCTTTTCTGTCATTTCTTCTGCCATGCTGTCATTGGGTTTTATTGATGTAACATCTAGATTTGTTTGCAGCATTTTCTTTCCCTGTTTTCTCATATTGTTCAGGTATCAGTGGACCGCTGAGATATTGCAGATTTCCTCTATTGACTTACAATGTCCCTGAAGATTTCTATATATATCCCCTCTTAGCCTTCAGTAGGCTGAAGTCATGGAGGGAGTTGATAATGCGGTGCTCCACAAGGAAGCTGCCTCTCTAGGAGTGGTGGCCTTCAGGTGGGGTATAATCCCTGCTAGTGGGCAGAGGTGCCTCCACTTGTTAACCAATGGTCATCCAAAGGGGACCTAGGCTGCGGGGTGAGGCAAGGCCTGTATGGGCCTGAGTCTCTGGTTTTACCGTCCTTGTGGGGAAACCTCACCCAGCAGGGAAGACTCACCCGGTGGGGAGGTCTCGCTGGTCAGTTCCCTCCTAGAGGTTCCCCTCAATTTACAGCTACCGCCTGGGCTGGGCTGCCTTCCTCTGCAACGTTCCCAGGGGCCCGGCCCTACCTCCTGGGCCTGGGAGCCTCACCCTTCACAGATGAATCTCCTTAGGCTGCCCCTCCTCAGAGAATTTGCCCACAGGCCTGGAACCTTCGCTCCGCCCTAAGCCTGTCTCTGTGCGGCTCTTCCACCCAGAAGCCTCCTAGATCCTGGGACCCTGCTCTGCACCTAATCGCCTGGCTGTGTGGCCCCTCCTCTGAGCAGCCACCTGTGGCCCCGAACAATCTCTGAGTCCCAGAGACCTGCCACAGGCCTCTTCCTCCAGACAGCCGCGCAGTATTCCGGTGCGGTCACTAGGAGTCCAGGAAACTCACTTCGTGCCTCCTCCTCCCACCAACCACCCATAGCCCTGGGCAATCAATCACTCCGAGTCGAAGTGACCCTCCCGGTTCCTCCTCCTTCTCCAGATAACCCCCCGGGTGTTCAGGAGCAGTCCCTCTGAGTGGCTCTGAATCCACGTGACCCGCTGCACGGGTCCTCTGGGCAACCGCCCGGAGCTCTGGTGCGGCCACTCAAGACCAAGCGTCCCACCACGCTTCTCCTCCAGGCAGCCCCCCTGTGTTCAGGAGCTGTCACTTTAAGACCAAACAACTCACCACTCGCCTTCTCCTCTGAGCAGCCGCCTGGAGCGCTAATGCAGTCACTGCGAGTCCAAAGGACCCGCCGCGCTCCTCCTCCTCCTCCTCCTACTCCTCCGGGCAGGCCCCGGGGTTCAGAAGTGGTCAGAGTCCAAGCAGCTCACCATGCAGCCCCTTCTCTGGCAACCGCCTGTAGCTCTGGTGTAGTCACCCGAATCCAAGCGGCCACGCTCCTCTTCCTCCTCCTCATCCTCAGGGCAGGCCCCGGGGTTCAGAAGCGTCGTTCTGAGTCCAAACAGCTCGCCGCGCAGCTTCTCCTCTGGCAACCGCCTGTAGCTCTGGTGCAGTCACTCCGAATCCAAGTGGCCACACTCCTCCTCCTCCTCCTCAGGGCAGGCCCTGGTGTCCTGAGTTCACACAGCTCTCCTCACCACTCCTCCCCTGGGCAGCCGCCAGAGCCCCAGTGGTTGCTTCGAGTCCCAGCGCTGTGCTGAGCGGCCTCCTTTACAGCGCTCCCAGCTGTCCGAGTTCACTGCTCCAGTGGGGGGAGGGGCGTCTCGCCGGCAGTTCTACTTCACAAAGTTTCCTGCATTCCGGGACCACCGTCCCATCCAGGATGCTTCCCCAGGGGGTGAGAGTCACCCGGCTGCTTTGAGTTGGTCCCAAGCGTCTCAATATCTCCTCTTTTGAATCCTGAGTCCTGGAGCAATATGAAATGCAGCCACCCTCTAGGCCGCCATCTTGAAAAACCCCCTGGCATCCATTTTCTTTCAGGGCTTGGTAAATGTTGTTCCAGGCCCTTCTAGCTTTTAGGGTCTGGATTGAAAAATCTGCTGATATTCTTATTGGTTTCCCCCTGAATGTAATTTGATTCTTTTCTCTCGTGGCCTTTAAAATTCTGTCTTTATTTTTTATGTTAGGTATTTTCATAATAATGTGCATTGGTGTGGGTCTGTTGTAATTTTGTATATTTGGAGTCCTATAAGCCTCTTGTACTTGGTTTTCCATTTCATTCTTCAGATTTAGGAAATTTTCTCATATTATTTCATTGAATAGATTGTTCATTCCTTTGGTTTGTTTCTTTAAGCCTTCCTCAATCCCAATAATTCTTAAATTTCATCTTTTCATGATATCCCATAATTCTTGTAGATTCTGTTCATGATTTCTTACCATCTTTTCTGTTTGGTCAACTTTGTTTTCAAGATTAAATATTTTGTCTTCAGTATCTGAGGTTTTGTCTTCCAGGTGTTCTATCCTATTGGTTATGCTTTCTATGGATTTTTTAACTTGGTTTATTGTTTCCTTCATTTCAAGGATTTCTGGTTTTTTTTTTTCAGTATGTCCAACTCTTTATTGAAATGATCTCTTGCTTCCCATATTTGCTCTTTTAACTGTTGATTGGTGCGATCATTTAATACCTACATTTGCTCTTTCATCTACTCCTTCAATGCCTGCCTTTGCTCTTTCATCTCGTTTGCTTCCCTTATTGTTTTAATTATGTACACTCTGAACTCCCTTTCTGACATTTCTTCTGCTGTGCTGTCATTGGGTTTTATTGATATAGTATCTAGGTTTGTTTGGAACATTTTCTTCCATTGTTTTCTCATGTTGGTCAGATGTCAGTGGGAGTCTGTGATATTGCAGATTTCCTCTACTGGCCTATAATGTCCCTGTAGATTTCCAGTGTATCACCTCCCAGCCTTCAGTAGCCTCAAGTCTTGGAGTAACTTGATAGTGCAGTGCTTCCGAAGAAAGCTGTCCCTAGCCTGCTACTGTTCCAGGGCTTGGAGCTGGCTCTGTGTGGAAAGTCTCTCACTGGGGGGCCTGCTCCGAGAAGATGGCTGTGTGGGAGGAGCCCACTGCTGGAGTGCCCAGGGCTGCCTGAAGAAGACTCTAGCTGCCCTGCCCTACTCTAATAAGCTGCCTGAATCCGGGCCTGCCTCCTGGGCCGCACTTCACCGGGTGGGGGAGACTCACCCCATGGTTCTATTTTAGTCTGAGTCTCTCAATGTCTCCCCTTCTTGAATCCTGGGTTCTAGAGTGACTGGAGATGCAGTCTCCCTCTCTTGTCCACCATCTTGGATTGCCCCGTGGAAAAAGCCTGCAGCTGGAGGGGGGCTAGGCCATCAGGAGTGGTCTCTAGCTGCCCTGCCCTGGTCCCAGAGGCTGCTTGCAGGTCGGAGGTCTCCACTGGCTTGGGGACTTGTGGCTGGCTCTGTGTAGAAAAGCTCTCACTGGGCGGTCTGCTCTGAGAAGCTAGCCTAGATAGGCGCTTCCTGCCGGAGGGTGCCGGTCTGCTTGGGGAAGTCCCTGGCTGCCCTGCCCTGGTTCCTGAAGCAACCTGCGGGTGGGCTGGAGCTCGCCACACACTGGCTCAGAGACTTGAAGCTGGTTGTGTGCAGAAAGGCTCTCACTGGGGGGCCTGATGGAGAAGCAGTGAATCTGGCCCTTTGGGAGGAGCCCACCACCGGGCTCAGGGCTGCCTGAAGAAGACTCTAGCTGCCCTGCCCTACTCTAATAAGCTGCCTGAATCTGGGCCTGCCACCCTGGCCAAGCTTCACCGGGTGGGGGAGACTCACCCCATGGTTTTATTTTAGTCCGAGTCTCTCAATGCCTCCCCTTATTGAATCCTGGGTTCTGGAGCGACTGGAGATGCAGTCACCCTCTAGTCCACCATCTTGGATTGCTCCATTATAAGTATGTTAAGCATCAAATTTTACAGTGTGAAAACATTCAAGAATGGTACAAATGAGGTGAATTCAATGTGGTCATCTCCCTGTAAGTACAACACTTGTTCTTGACATGTGGATCTGAGTTTGCAGTGTGATGACCAGTGATCCTGGAGCAAGGGGAAGCTGGAGCCACTCTGTCTCACCCTCCACTCTTCCCTAATTAACAAGATGGCTCCTCTGCAGGTTAGGATGGTACCAGAGAGAGAGAGAGAGAGAGAGAGAGAGTGAGAGAGAGAGAGAGAGAAAGAGAGATGTCTTTAAACAAAGGAGATGAACTTGCTGCATCATGACCTTTAAGTTAGCAAGTCAAGGTCACAGCCTATTCTTGAGTGGATGATGCTGAGATACCTGCTCAGGCTGGTCATCTGAGCTTCATGAGATCACAAACATGAGCCTTGATTTGTTAATGGCCACATTGTGATTCTTTAAGTCAAGCAGGCATTTTTCAGTTTTGTGTCCCAACTCTCTTGAGCAACCTGCAGTTATATGGATTCGGTCAATGGTATCCTGTATGCTGAATTCATCCTCCTGGGATTGTTCAGCAGCAGATACTTCCCTTGGTTTCACTTTGCCCTCATTTTCCTGTTCTTTGTGATCTCCAGAGCCAACACCACCACCATGATTCTGCTCATCTGCATGGACCTGTGGCTCAACACACCCATATATTTCCTGCTCAGCCTGCTCTCCCACAGGGACCTTCTGTACATATCCACCAATTGTGCCCAAGATGCTGGTGGACTAGGCGATGAGCCAGAGGGCAATCTCCTCTGCAGAGTGCAATTTGCAGCAGTTTCTCTACATGACTTTGGATGGGGAAGAGTTTTTCCTCTCAGGACTCATGTCCTATGACAACTACCTAGCCATTTGCAACTCTCTGCACTACCCTGTCCTGACAAGCTGCAGGGTCTCCCTGTTGATTATGATGGCAACCTGGCTGTGAAGGTTTGCACAAGTTTTTCTGTTCACCCCAGTCACCATGCTGTTCCCATTCTTTGCCTCTTGGGAAATCAATCACTTTTTCTGTGAGGTCCCCACCCTACTGAAGTTCTCCTGTAGGGACACATCAGCACAGGTGAACCAGACCACTATTTGTCTCATTACCACAGAGAGAGGCTGGGATGAGACAAGCAGTTCTGTGATGAAACCTGGAGGAAAAACTGCAGTATTTCCCCTGGAACTAATGCACCCACTGGCAAGTGGGAAGAGTCTTCATCCAAGGCCCAAGGTAAACCAAGAAAGCATGAATTAATTGGAAACCACAAGATTCCTCCTGGGGAGTGATCCCCACTCCCAAGCATTGAAAATGTCAGACATTCCGTATTTCCCTTTTAAGCCTGGGACTCAACTACTCTGAGGCAGGAACTACAATTTTCATGAAAAACAGAAATATTTAAAAGATCCTGGAAGTTATCTCTGGGCATCATACTGTAACTATGAGAGACCACAGTGGGTTACTTGTCTGATGATGGCTGAGGGTTGATCTTCTCCAGATGGAGAATGATGAATTTGAACATTTTTAATTGTTCAATTATTTAAATTAGTTGTACATGACAGTAGAATGAATTTTGCATTTTGATAGATGATACACGAATACAGTTTAACCTCTCATTTTTCTGATAATACATCTTGCAGGATCACATCAGTCATATTTTATTTGTTCTAATTAGTTATACATGACAGTAGAATAAATACATGCGTTTTGCTACATCTTACTTAAATGAAGTATAATTTCTAATTTTTCTGTTGTACATATTGTAGGATTATGTCAGTCAGGCAGTCATATAGATACATGAGGTAATAATATCTGTTTCACTCTGCTATCCTTCCTATACTCATACCCTTTCCCCTCCTTTCACTCCCCTCTACCTAATCTAAAGTAACTCTCTTCTTCCCTAGTACCACTGTTCTGTGATACTTTAATATAATGAATAGAAGAGAATAACAACAACAACAAAGAACAATTAACAAACATGCCCTGAGTAGGAATGACAGGAGGAAAGGCTACTCAACCCAACTAATTAACACCTACTCCTACATCAAAGGTAGAGAATTAACACAAAGCCTATAGATATCCTACCTTTGAGAGGTTTCAATCTAGAACAATATAGGGTATTTTAGCAAGAGAAGGCTGTGCCTTAAAAAGGTTCACAAATAAGAATTGAAGAGAGATTCATGCAAATAGATGCATACAAGTCAATAAATGAATACAAGAAATTGGAAAAAACAAGGTAATGCAACAACACCCAAATTTCATAATTTGCCAACAACTGATTCCAAATATATTGAAGTGGATATAATACCAGATAAAAGTTCACAAGAATGATTATAAAAATGATCATGAATTCCAAGAGAACACAGAAATATAACTGAATGAACTGAAGTAAACACAGGTATGAATAAGAGATTTTATAAGGAGATAGACATAGTGTAAAATAATCTTGCAGGAACTTAGTATTGAAGGACACAATAAATCAAATAAAATGTTTACTTAAAGTCTCTCTAATAGAGTAGACCTTACTGAAGACAGAATGTCGGATCTGGAAGACAAAGTGGCTGGTCTAGAATATTTATACAGTATTATATAAAAAGAAGATAAGTAACTACAGACACAGCATACAAGCACCCTGGGCTAACATTAAGAGAACAAAGTTAAGAATCATTGGAATTGAAGAAGATTGTGAGATGGAAGCTAATGGCTTGTAAATCCTCTTCTGGTAATAATGACAAAATATATTTAAAATCTTGAGAATGAGATGGGTACCCAAATATAGGGGAACTAGGAACCCCAATAGACAAGATCACAAAAGAACCTCTTCACCACACATTGTACTTGAAATGACTAATATGCACAGCAAGGATGAATTTTCAAAGACTTGATCAAAATATTCAGCTCACATTTAGAGGGGAGCCAATAAGAATTATTTCTGATTTCTCAGCACGAGTTCTAAAATTCAGAAACACTTGAAATCATGTGTTTCAAACCCTAAAAGAAAATGACTGTCTATTCAGATTATTATATCCAACAAAGCTAACCTTTAGAATCAAATAAAATAAACAGAAACTAAAAGAATTCATGACTTCTAAGCTTACCCTACAGAATATACTTGAAGAAATTCTACACATAGAAGAACTTGTAAAACAAATCCTATGTTCATATTTGAAGATTCATAGGCAAACAAGATATAGCAATAAATCAATCATCAGAAACAAATCAAAGTGAAATGAATTAATCAACATCTCTCAGTAATAACATTAAATTTAAATGGTCTCAATTATCAAATTAAAATACATACACTAGCAAAATGGATTTAAAAAATCCTTAAATATATGCTATTTATAAGATATTCACTGTATTTGCATAGACAATTCACTTTTCACAGGCTAAAAGGGGAAATAATCAAAATTTATATAGCATACAATTGAAGTCCCAAAACAAGCAGGAATAGCTCATCTCATATTCCAAAAAAAGCATATTTCAAGCTAAAAACTCAGACAAAGAAGGTCAATTTATACTAATATCCAATAAGAGGATGTATTGCTACCAAATTTTTATGCCTCAAATATTGGGACACTCAGTCACCTAAGATAGATACTAGCTGAAGTAGAGATATACAGACTCGAGTACAATAATACTGAATTATTTCATCTCACTTTTCTCATTAGTTTATAGTTCATAATTCTGATTTGTATATGAGGTGTCCCCTCAAAATTTGAGTTAATACAGGAATATGCAGAAGTGAAATGACTGAATTATGAGAGCTGTAACTTAATCAGTTTGTTCTACTTTGAATGAAATGTGTGGTAAATATAGGCAGGTGGAGTGACGTTGAAGGAATGAGTCACTGGTTTCACAATCTGGAATTTTGTTCTTCCTAAATCCCTTTATCTCCCGTCCTTTGCTTTCTAATCCCATCACAAACTGAGTGGATTTCATCTGCTCGGCCCTTCCTGTATGATGAGCTGCCTCCCCTGGGCCCAGAGCAATGGAATCAGCTATCTATGTACTGAGACCTCTGAAATCATGAAGCCCAAATAAACTTTTTCTCCTCTAAATTGTTGTTGGGAATTTTGATCACAGTGGTACAAAAGCTAAATAAAAGTCATCCAGACATAAACTTAGAAGAGTGTCTTCATACTTTAAAAATATTATAAATCAAATACATATAACAGACACTATAGAGTATTCATCCAACAGTGGCTGATTTCTCTTTTTTATCAGATACTTGTGGAACATTTTCAAAAATAGACCATATTTTAGATCACAAAGACACTTATCTCAAATATAAACTATTAATATAATTCTTTGTATCTTGTCTGCACATAATGGAATGAGATTAGAATTCAACAGCAAAAATACCTAGAGAAACCATATAAACACATGGACTGAACAATGCACTTTTGAATGATGAATGGGTGATAGGAAAAATTAAAGGGGAAAATTTTTATAAATAGAGAATCAGGGAAGGGGGTATCAAAAATGGTAGAATGAGATAGACATCATTACCCTATGTACATGTATGATTGCACAAATGGTATGGATCTACATTGTGCACAACCATAGAAATGAAAAGATTTTCCCCATTCATGTACAATGAATCAAAATGCAGTCTGTAAACTTAAAAAAAAATTGAAGAAAAATAAATAAATAAATAAATACCCCACAAAGAAAACATTAGAATCAACAGTTAATGTTGATAAAGCATCAGAAAATCTGGGACATTGTGAAAGTGGATTTTAGAGCAAGAATTCTACCTATGAATAACTGCATAAGAAAATAATAAATATACCAAACAACCTACTGATGTACCTGAAACCCTTTGAAAAGTAAGAAAAACCAATTGCAAAATCAGTAAATGGAAGGAAATAAGTACATTCAGAACTAAAATCAATGAATTAGAGAATAAAAAAAGTACAAAAGATCATTTTAAAAAATAGTTGTTACTTGGAAAAAAACAAAGATGGCAAACTCTTAGCCAAACTAGCCAAAAAAAAGAAGACCCAAATTAATAAAATTAGAGATGTATTATAGTTTAGATATGAGGCATTCCCCAAAAGCTCATGCATCATAAAATGTACAAAAGTTGACAGATGAAATGACTGGATTATAAGAGGTTTAACCTAATAAGTATATTAATCTTCTGATGATAATTAACTGGGTGGTAACTGTGGGAAATTAGGGTACAGCTGGAGGAGGTGTGCCACTAGGGATGTGCCTTTGAGTATTAAATTATGTCCTTTTTGAGCAGACGCCTCTTCCTGGTTTCTGATCATCATGACTTTAACAGTTTTCCTCCAAAACACACTTCAACCATAACATTCTGCCTCATCTCAGTTCCCAAGGAAAGGACTTCACCATTTGTGATTGAGACCTCTGAAACTTTCAGTCTCAACATAAACTTTTCCTCCTCCAAAACTTCTTCTTAGGTCTTTTGGTCACAGCAGCAAAGGAAAACTGACTAAAATGTGATGAAAAAGGAAAAATCACCACAAGAATGACATATTTCAGAGAATAATTAGAGATTATTTTGAAAATTTATATTCCAATAAATTGGAAAATCTGGAAGAAGTGGATACAATCTTAGAAATATATACAAAACCTGCCATTTTTTAAATCAAGAGGACATAGAAAATCTAAACAGGCCAATAACCGGTATTGAGATAGAAGAATTAATAAAAAGCCACCCAACAAAGACAAGCCCAAAACCAGATGGATCATCAGCAGAGTTCCCACAGATCTTTAAAGAACAATGAACACCAATGTTCCTTCAATGTAGTCCATAAAATAGAAAGGTTTGGAACATTTCTGAATTCATTCTAAGAAGTCATTATCACACTCATGCCAAAATTAGATAAGGATACATCAAGAAAGAAAGCTACAGATCAATATCCAATAACTCTGATGAAGTTAGATGTAAAAATTCTTAATAAAATATTAGCAAATTGTGTTCAAAAAAGATTAAGGGGATTGTACACAATGATCAAGTTGGTCTTAGCCCAGGGATGCAAGGATGGTTTAACATGTAAATCAATAAATGTAATTCACCACATAAATAGAATTAAGGAGAAAATCATGATGTCATCTCAATAGATACAAAAGAAATAATCAAAAAACTTCAGCACCCATTCATGACTGAAAAAACTAGGAAGAGAAGGAACTTACCTCAATATCATAAAGGCTAGTATGAAAAACCCAAATGCATCAGAGTGGATGGGGAAAAAATGAAAATACTTCTTTCAAAATCCAGGGCCAGACAAAGATGTTAGTCTCACCACCTCTATGCAATATAGTGCTGGAAAGTCTAGCCAGAGCAATTAGGCAAGTGAAGGAAATAAATAAAAATAGAAAAGAATAGTCAAATTATCACTCTGTTTAAATGATATGGTCCTATACCTGGAAGATTCAAAAAGCTCCACAAGATGACTACGAAGCTAATAAATTCAACAGTTTCAGATTGCAAAATCGAGATAGAAATCAATAGCTTTTCTGTATATATCAACAATGAATCTTTTGAGAAAGACACTAGAAAAAAGTCCCATTCATAATAGTCTGAACAACAACAACAACTACAAAAAAGAAACAATGAAAACTGAAGAACATTGAAGAATAAAATTAAAGAAGGTCTCAGAAGATAGAGAGACATACCATGAGCTTGAATCGGCAGAGTATTGTCAAAATGGCCTGACTATCCAAAGCAATATACAGATTCAGTGCCATCACCTTCAAAATACCAATAACTTTCTTCACAGAATTAGAAAGAACAGTCCTAAAATTCATTTGGAATAGTAAAAGGCCCAGTACAGCCAAAGAAATACTGAGCCCATTAAGCAATGTTAGAGGCATCACAATAACAGACTTCAAATTATACCACAGAGCAATAGTAACAACAACTGCATGGTACTGGATGAAAAGCAGGCTTAGACCAATGGTACAGAATAGAAGACAGAGAGACAAACCCACACATCTACAGTCATCTGATCCTTGTCAAACTTCCCAAAACCATACACTGGAGAAAAGAAAAGCCTTTTCAACAAATGGTGCTTGGACAACTGCTTTCCATATGTTGAATAATTAAACTAGATTCACAACTCTCACCCTGCAAGAAAGTCAACTCAGAATGAACTAAAAACCTAGGAATTAAACAGAATCTATGCAAATCCTATCAGAAAACATAGGTTCAACACATTTCAATATATAAGAAAAGGATATGATTTTCTAAATAGGGCCCTTAAAACTTAGGATATAATGCCAACAGTTAAAGAGGCTGGCATCAAAGTAAAAATCTACAAGCAATGGAAGAATTTAAGAATGTGAAGATAGAACTTCAAGAATGGGAGAAAATCTTTGTTGGCTCTTCCTTTAACAAAGGATTAATATCCAAAATATACAAAGAACAATTAAAGTTTAACATCAAAAAAAGAATATTGAATGAAATACTCAATTAGCAAGTGTGCAAATGAACTAAACAGATAGTTATAAAAAGAAGAAAGAGAAATGCCCAAAAAAACACATGAAATAATGTTCAAAATTATTAGGAATTTGGGAAATGCAAATCTCTAAAACACTGAGTTTTTTTTTTTTTTCACTCCAGTTGGAATTGCAGACATGAAGAATATAAATGACAGTGGGTCACAGTGATGCATACCTGCAATTCAAGTAGCTCTGGAGGCTGAGACAGGAGGCTGTAAATCTCATTTTTATTATGAAATGCAACATAGCATTTGTGTAGGTGATGGAGACAATGTGCCACTTCAAAGAGCAACTCCATCACAGAACATATCTGCCCTTGCAATATTTCCCCTTGCATTACTTCTCATTCTTTACCATTCCTGTTGTTTGCATCCTGAGGTTGAACAAGGGCTTCACACACCCCATGCTCTGCCAATGCAGCCATTGCACCAGCCCAGAAACTCTGAGTTATTACTTCTCACTTCCTTTGCCATTGCTGCCAGTCTTGTTCTCTTGAATGATTTCTGCTGTCATAATTTAAATAATCAAAACTCCCTTTTTATTTCCCTGATGCTAATTTCAGAATATTCTGTTCCATCATCTGTCCTCTCTTAACCTTTGAGCAGGTTCACTACAGGCCCTTTCAATGAGCAGGCTCCTCCATTGCCCTTGGACTCTATTTGTTCCTGCCTTTGGTTTAAGAAGCTTTCCATGGGTCTTGGGACTCCTGTACCCACTGGCAGGAAGGTCTTCATGAGACTCTTTCAGCCAATTAGGAAGCCACCCTCATGGTGCCTGCAAGGGGCAGCTCTTCCAGGGGTCTTTATTATGCTCTGTTCCTGTGAAGGGTCTTACACCCTCTGTGGGGTGAGGGTCTGGAGATGCCCAGCTCAGCAGGGAGTGAGCGTGTGCACATTCACTTCCTCAGCTTACTTCATGCTGCTGTCAAGCACCTCACCTGAGGCTGAATGACTTGTAAACAAAGGGCCAGTACCACTCACAGTGCAGAAGGTGAACATCCAGCACCAACCTGTGCAGCCTCAGAGCATGACAGAGGGCATCATATGGCAGAATCAGGAGTAGCCAGAGGTACCATGGAGAGGCCACACCTGACATAGACATCTGGGGCTGTTGGAGCAACTCCGACGGGAACTTCATGTAGAAATTCTTCCAGAGGATACTGGGCACAGAAAAACTAGTATGAGAAGACACTGTTCTCAGAGGCTCCTTCAAAACTCACATCCAGGCTAGAAAAACCAGCTTTCAACAGAGTGGATGCTGCATGAGGACAGAGTGACTCAGTGGCTGTCAGACAGCAATGCCATGGTCAAGTCCATCTGCATCAGCAGCACACCTTCCATGGCTCCAACACGGAGGACATGCAGAGCTGGATAACATACCCGAGTAGGTGATGCTCTTGTCTGGCCTGGGGTTCTCTCTGAAATGTTCTGAATAAAATGTTGAAGCAAACAGTTCACACTTCATTTATTTAATTTTTTTGACTGTGAAAGTAGAATATAATGTATAGCAGAATGACTGTGGTTAGTGGTATTGTGTGGTATGTATGACATTTTGCAGGAGAGCAGATCTTAACTATTCTAAGTGCAAGAAATAGAATGATGGTAGTGATCTGAGGTAATGAATGTGTCAGTTATTTTGTTATAGTAATCGGATTCATCATGTGAAATTCTACATCTATACATCGTAGACCTTACATATACACAAGTTTTTATTGTAAGGCCTATCTCTCTAAATTTGCAAAGAATTGGGAAACTACAGTAAAACAACTGCAGAATGAATCCTCAGTTGAATGTTGCATCTAACCAAGAACACTTTTATCAGAGGAAGGTGTTCATGATGAGGGAAGATGAAGGAGAAAGCAGAGGTAAGTGTAGGAATGTGAACAACATTACTGTGGAAATAGTAAGAGTGACCTTTACTCAAGGACTTTCAAGTAAAAGCAGATGTGAGGTAATGAATGCAATAGTTTACTGCCTCCACTAATCACATTCAACATGTTACATACTATAACCTTACATTGCAGGCCTTAAATATATAGTTTTTTATTTTTTATTTTTTTGAGGCATACCTCTCCAACTATGGAAAATTTTGAGAGACAGGTAAACAAGTTCAGAATGAATTCTTGATTCTTTAACATTTCACCTGTTATTTAACTCTTTTTGTATACAGCATTTCAAATTTACAGAGAATTAGCAGGAAAAAGTTTAGCACAAATAATTCTCATGTATGCTTACTGTAGACACACCAATGGTTAATATCACTTTTTCACTTTCCACTTTTGTTTTTTCTTTCTCTTTCCATTCCATCAATTAAACACCTCATGACCACTTTCTCTCAATACTGACTGTGATTTCTAATAATTTGAATATTCTACAGAAAGAGAAAATCCTTGTCAAATTAGAAATATAACCTGGATCCAGAGGAGCTGCATAAGGACTTTGAATGCACAAGGAGTGGACAGAGGAAGCTCACCCTGAAAGGGGCATATGAATAAAACACCATGGAGTGGTAGTCTAGGGAGTGAGGGCACCAGGAAACTTCGACCATCTGATGTGGAGGGAAGGAGAAACAAGTACAAAAATTCCCTCTTTTACTGCTCCTGAAAGACAGGTCCCACTTTCAACATGGTTCTCAGAGCACCAGTGACATCTTTGTTTCTAAAACTGTAGATTAATGGGCTCAGCACAGGAGTGAGTATAGTGTAAAAGAGAGACACCACCATGTCCTTCTCTGGGTTGTGGTAGGAGATGGGGAACATGTAGGTGTAGATAGCAGCACCATAGAAGAGTGTGACCATCATTACATGAGCAGCAGGTAACCAGGGCCTTCTCTTATCTTCTGCTGAGTTCATACCGTGGATGGTGAGGAGAATGTAGGAATTGGAGCTTGAAATGACTGTCACAGGAATGAGAGCATGAGGACACAGTGCAAGTACATGAAAACATCATACAATGAGGTGTCTAGGCAGGAGAGCTTCATCACAGGAGGGACTTCACAGAAGTTCTTGATCTTCCAGGATCTGAAGAATAGGAGGGTTATGGTTATGGGAGTGAATATAAAGCCCTGTATGGATCCCAGGAGTCAGCACCCAGATGCCAGGAGTAGACACACACTTCTGTTCATGAGGACAGGGTAATGAAACACATGGCAGATGGTCACATGCTGGTCATAGGCCATGACTGCCAGAAAGATATATTCTGAAACTCCTAATGTCAAATAGAGGAAGAGATGCATCCCACATTCAGGGACAAACATGGTACTCACACCCAGAACCTGGTCCAGTAGCATCTTAGACACCATGATGGAGATGTACCTCATGTTCATGAGGGACAGTTGAATGATGAAGAAGTACATGGGGGTGTGAATCTGGGCATTGGAATGTATCAGGAGGATCAGGACAGCATTTCCAGACAAGGCCATCAGGAAAACCAGGAAGATGACAACACAAAGTGGAGATGGGTGTTGTGATTGACTGAAGACTTCCACCAGAAAAAAATCTGCCCACCCATGTAGTTGGTCATCTATGTGTTGAAGTCCATGAGGTTCCACCAGGTCCACCAGGAAAGTATCCAGTTAATTTCCTGAAACAGGCTGAAATGAATGTGTGGTGAGCAGTCACATATATGTGTACCCACCTGATTGTTCAACCAGAGGAATTTCCAAGGGCTGCAGATCCAAGGAGTCCAGATGACCCGTAGTAAACAATATTTTTAAAAAGAAATCTCAAAGCTCACAACTGTGGGTGAAATGAATTGGTGATTTGTAATGAGGTTGCCACATTTCAAGGTCTGAGCTTCATGAAGAGTGCAGTTTGTCAGAGAGAACTGGATATTTACAGAGTCACTTCCCAGTGCTTGAACAAATAGGAGAACATTGCAAACAAGGGAAATCACACCCCCTATTTCCCGAGTTTTGTTATTAAAATGTGAAATAAGTTTTAATATTCCTGGTTTAACTATATGGTTTAAACTGGCATCCTAAAAACTCTCAGACCTATATTATGTTAGAAATATATAGAAAGTAAATAAAACATAATTTGAGGGAAATCCACATCGATCATTTCAACCCACTAAATCCTTAGTACCAGGCCATGCCTGGATGTTTTGTGAGTCTCTGTGGTGATTCTCCTGTTCTCTTCAGCAGACTATAGTCTTCACACAGGATCAAATTTTAGAGACCTGAGGGGCATCATTTAACAATCCCAGGTCATAACTGGCTTCCAACACTGGCTACTGCTGCCCTGATCCTCCATTTCCCTGTCCAGATGATAAAAATGATATCTGACCCCAGATGTGGTAATAAAGAAAGGCAAAGTAATGAGAGTTCTCTGAATCCTGCCTCTTACAACTGAACAAACACACATGATGATTATTGACCTCTGCACTAATAACTCTGCCAAATCTGTCTTACACATGGCTGTCATTGCTATTGTATTATGAGACAACATAATTCAATTCATCAATTTAAGTTCCTGTTTATATCTTTAATACTTTGATTTTCAAGATAACATGAAATTGATATGCAAATGAAGCTCATAATGAACTCTGCAGAAAAGTATTTGGATTTATTTTTTGTTTTCTTAATATAAAATGAATAAGTTTTAAATATATACTTAAATAAGCACAAATATGAACCACTGTCTGAGATAATTATTGGTTTGACACTGGCTAAGCATAGCTTCCTCATCCCCATGTACTTCTTTCTTAACAATCTTTCCTTCTTGCATCTACTCTTAACCTTGGCCCATGTGTTTCAAATGTTATCCCGTATTTGGGGGCCAGAAAAAAGCATCATCTACACAGGTGTGTCACCTAGCTAGGTGTGCTCCTCTGGAAGCCATGCTGCTGGTGGAGATGGAATTTGCTATTTTGCCACCTGCCAGCTCTGTATCCTGATGCTCAGTCCACTGTATTGGAAACTGGTTTTTTTAACCTGGCTGTCTGGACTGATAGTGTCTCTGGTCCAATATTCCACCAGCTTCCAGCTGCTCTTCAGCTCCCATCACTTCTTTGAAAGCGTGCTGCAAGAGCTGCCAGTAAATAATTTGTATTGTTGTATAATTTATATTTTTAGTAAAATTCTCTTTCTGGATTTGTTTTTGTTTATTTTGTCTGAATCAACTCCTTCAGGTTAGACTTTGTGTGGAATATCTTTCCTCCAATCTTCACTTCAAACCTCCTTTTTACTGTGTGAAGGGTGGTTAGGACTTGATCACCTTAACCCCATTTGACCTCTGAGCTTGCAAGCCACATATCTGGCTTAGCATGTCTGCTTTTACTTGCTTTGATCAGGTTCTCCAGGGTTTCAACTTCTATATGACTGCTGCACAAGAGAAAAGAAGAGGGAAGGACAGGGAGAGAACAGGGCAGTGGCAGAAATGCAAAATGGAGTCCAGGGCTGCACACACAAGGTCAGATCATGACCCTCTATGCATTTTGCCAAAGCCACCAAGGATGGATGTGAATCATGGAGAGTGAACCTTAGCCTGTCACTACCAAGGAGATCTGATTCATATGCACTGTCCAACTTCCACGCTCCTGAGAAATTGCTGGCTTCACTCCTGAGACATTGCCCACTTCCCAGCAGAGCTCCTCTCCAGCTGTTTTCCTGAGGTGTGTCCCATTCTAATTTTGTCTTCTTCTGCCACACTCTGCTAAACCCCTGGTGAAATTAAAGGTGAATATTCAGCAGCAATCCAAATAATGAATCCAAATAAAGGAGAGAAAAGAAGAGAAGAGAGGAGAGAGAGAGAGAGAGAGAGAGAGAGAGAGAGAGAGAGAGAGAGAGAGAGAGAGAGAAAGAAAAGAAAGAAAGAAAGAAAGAAAGAAAGAAAGAAAGAAAGAAAGAAAGAAAGAAAGAAAGAAAGAAAGAAAGAAAGAAAGAAAGAAAGAAAGAAAGAAAGAAAGAAAGAGAGAAAGAGAGAATTGCCTCCTACCTCTGGCCCTCCAGCCATTTAATGACAAACTTCATGGAGGGCTGTGTTTATTATTGCACTATAAATGGAGGGGATGGCAGGTGGCCATTGGAGACTAGACAGAGTGACTGCCATCAGGCTATGGGGAATGTCAAAACACAGGAGCAACAAATGGGCACAGATGTCTTCCTATCAGGTTATTGTCCCCAGTCTGGACCATGAATATTCCTGGAGTTTTCATTGCTCATGAGACACTGAAGACATCTCAGGCTTCCTCATGAAGTGAAAGGAGATTAGGAGGCTCCATAGTTCCTCAGATTTTAAGAGCATCTTCCTATCTCTCTGACAGTGTAGTCTCATATAATGTGTCTAAACAAACACAAAGGAATATAATAACATTGAGAAATATATGAAAAACTAGAAAAAATAAATCACTTGGAATACTTGATGGCCATGTACAAAAACTATTATTATATCTATTCTTCATTTATCTACTTAGGCAATGCTGGGGATTTCAGGTAGGGCCTTCTACATGCTGTGCCAACAGTCATGGGAGTACACCAGACCTCAATGCATGATTTAATATTTATTATTCTTTATTTATTTATATAGTTTGGTACCAGGGACTGAACCCAGAGGTTTTTTTACCACTGAACCACATCCCAGCCTTTTTAATTTTTATTTTGAGACAGGATCTTGCTAAATTGCTTATGGTCTTACTAAGTTGCTGAGGCTGGCTTTTAAATGGATATTCTCCTGCCTCAGCCTCCCACACTGGTGGGATTACAGGTGTGTGCCACTGCTTATCACTCTTTAGTATGCTTTCAATGTGATATTTAGTTAATGGTGTTTAAGATACTCTAACTGTGTAGATGTGGAGTGTCTGCTCAGAATACTCTGAGTGATGATTGATGTCACATACATTTTCAAGTGCTTCTTGGTTGGTTGACAAGCATATTGCTTTTAAGTTTGCTTATGAAACTCTGTATCATGCAGTTGCTTCTCTGGGTAGGCGATGGAAGGTGGGTTAATGGGCTTTAGAAGCCTGTCACCAAAATGCTAGACAAGCTGTTGACCAGTGATGCCAACCAACCACAGAGCACACTCAGGGCTCTGTGCTTGCCCAGCACTTAGAAAGATCATCTATATATGTTCATTGATATAATTTTTTTGCAACTAAGAAATTTGAGCATGTTTTCATTTGTATATTTTTTGTTTTAATCATTTATTTTAGGCTTTAATTGTTCATGACATTTGCCATTTTATATATTAGGATTTTCTCAAAATTAGCATGATCTCTTTAGAGAATAACAGCAGTCTTCTAAGTGTAATATTTGTTGCAACTGCTTTACCCAAACTTTACTTTTATTTTGCTTTTTTGATTTTAGGCCAGAAAAGCTCTAAATATTTATGTATTTAAAACATTTGCTGTGTCACTTTTTACTCTGTGTTCACTTGGGAAATTTATTCCCCATATAGATACTTGACTAATATACAATTCTATTTTAATTCAGTTGTCATACTTTTAGAAATATGCAATATTTAAATCCTTGAAATTTCTTTCATCAATGTTGGTGACTGTGAAACTGAGTTGTTCGTAAGGTCAGGGATATAAATATTAAGATCAAGCCAATGAAACCTAACTTTTAGTTCTCCCAGAAGAATGAGTTCAAGTGAGTGATGTATAGGGGCCTTCCGTCTCTCTGTGGATGTGGAATATGACATCTTGAGAATTCACTTCTCACCCAACTTGCACATGAAAAATATGATAGATGTAGATCCAAGACCCAGGTTACTGTTAGGTTGGCCTTAGACAAAATGCACCAACAGTGACAGCCACCTGCTGGCACCTCTTCCCAGCTCTCCTCACCTCTCCTCTGTAGTAGTAGGGGATCCAATAGCAAAGAGTTTGATATACTTATCTTTCAAGTGAAAAAACTGCTCTCAACAATTGACTCAATCCTTGGTGACCACCTAAATTGGAAGATGTTTATTTATTATTGTTTTTGTTGTTTGTTTCTGCCATAGTAGAGCAACTCACCACTGAGCTTTATCATTTTTTGTTAATTGAGACAGGATTTTGATAGGTGGCCAGGGCTTGCCTAAAACTTGCATCCTCCCACTTTAGTCTCCTGAGTTGAACCAATGTTTAGGAATGAGCAAGAGGAGACAGGAGATCAGGGGGAAAGCTGCCTTCAGGAGAAGCAAGAATTGGACCATGCAGAGGCACAGAGATGAGTGTACTCCCTGAGGGTCACCATGGCATCACAGGTGATCAGTGCTGACCTGCATGCCTGGATCATTGTGTGTCAGACACAAGATAGGAATTTGCTCCTCCTGGTATCTATCTTTCCATGGGGACCCCTTGGCCCCAGAGGCAACTTCCAACAGCTTTCTTGGCCTCTGAGAGGATCTTCGTATTCAGGCATTATTGACTAAGCTGTCTTATCTGGAAGGGTGTGCAGGCTCCCATGCAAGTGTCCAGGAATGGTCTCTGAGGGCACTGGCCCTGTCACTCACACCCTGTGCTGCCCAGGTGTCCCAGGACCAGTGATGTGGTACCCTCCCCTGCCACCTCTCTGCCTGGTGAACAGGGCTTTTGCCCCAGAAGCTGGCCAGGCCCAGTCTTGAGAACTTCCCTAAATTGAATCCCTCTGCCAGAAGCCTTCCCTTCAAGATAGCAGTTTCTTACAATTGTTCATTTTGGGTTCTGATCAGGTATTTCCTTGACAGGAGCCTATGGATAATGTTAATGGAAAAAAATTATATTTAGAATATCTGTGTTCCATTGACCAAATGCACTGAGCCCTCATTTTATTACATCTCTGCTGGCAGATTCATCTTTGGCATTCCCTGCATATGGGCAGTTTTAGTGGCCCAGAGCTGTTTTGGGGAGATATTATGATCTTCCACCTTTGTGCTATTACCCATCAATCTTCAAATGACAAACTGAAACAAAAACTGCAGGCCTGAGGGTACAGTCAGGGAGGGAGTCTGAGTGGGGCTGCAGAAAGGGGACTTACACCCCTTCTACTGGGCCCCTGCCCTGTGGCCCTAGCAGACAACCATATGGGATGGCCCAGACTTCTAGTTGTTCAAGAGTAGCTGTGCCTCACACTTCTGGCTGGTGCAGGGCACCTTTGCAGTCCCCCAGCCCTTTCATCCTGGCAGAGGCTCCCTGAGTACCCAGCATGGGGAAAAGAGGTTGGCAGGCATTCCTTCTGTCCTCCCTGCTGTGGCCTGAGAAGCTGGCAGAACTGTGACCCTCAGCCCTGGCCCCACCTTCTGCTTAACACCCCTACACAGCACCACCCCGCTGTTCTCTTCTCTGAGTTCCACACCACCTTGCTGAACCCCTTAGGTCTGTGCTCTTCAGTTCCTCATAGTTTTGGAGGACATGGTGGTGGTACATGAACCTTGGCTGACAGAGCCTCGTGTTACCATGAGCCAAGAGCATGAAAGCTTTTGGACCCCTCCCATCCCATGGAGGAAACCTCTTCCTCATTGGAACATATAGAACATGGCCCACCTTTCTCCTGGACAGTGCTTGGGACCTGAACAGAGCACGGGTCAGATAGTTCCCACCTCTCCAACTGTCCATTCCAGTTTATAGTCTTAGAGTTGAAGTCAGTTGTGATGCAGACATGAAACCTGGCTGTGGTCAGTGAAAGGGTTGGGGACTTGGATGGAGGTTAGTACCTTCCTGCTCACCTGGAACCCTCAGACTGGGCAGAAGTGGCCGCTGGTGAGATCCCAGGTTAGGAAGGGGTGTTTTGCCTGGCCAGCTGCTGAAGGTGGCTGTGAGGGTGCAAATGTGCTGGGCAGAGCCACCATGAGCACCATGGTAGACAGCAGGAGGGTGGTACCTCCCAGGCTCCTTCTGCCCCTAGGTGACCTAGAGACCTCACTCTCAGCTGAGAAGTACCTGATCAGCAGGAGAGAGCCAGGTTCTTTCCCAACTCCCAGCACTCGTTTTGGTGAGTGAAGAGCCCCATTCCACTGTGACTATGACAATGGTGCCAATATTCACAGGGTCCTAATAGGCTCCCTTCCGATCTTATGTCTGTGTCTGCACCTTTTATTTCCTGTTCTTGATTCAATGCAATGAAGACCTACTCTACCAAGCCCTCATCTCCAGATGTGGTGCTTCTTTACTCATTTATACTCCAAAGACTGTGTTGAGATGGCTGTTTCAGGACTTGTCACACTCGACCTTGGATCATGTAAGCCTAATGATGAATACATGTTGCCAACCCTGTATCAGCTGGTCCTCTATTATCTTTGTGTCTCCACCAGCTCTTCTTCCATGTACCACGGGTACTCAGTATTTGCTGAAATTAGCTAAATGCAACTGACACTGTTTTAAAGTGTGTTTTGCATAATTGTGCAGAGGGACATGTACAGGGTGGGGTCAGAGAGCTGCAGGTTTCCTAACCCTGGATTTTGCTCTGTTCTTTTATTTTCCCATGTGATAATGCCCTTCTCTGGATCTCCATTTAAAACACAGTTACAGATTGAAATAGTAACTCAGTCAAATATTGGGGGCCATTTCTGGCCTCAGCACTCAATGGAAACTATTTCCATTTTAACTGAAAATCAAATAACACAAAGAAAACTCTCATTATCTTGTTGTACATTGACAAGGGCATTTAGTTCTATTGGTCTTTGAGTCTTGAGTTACCAAAGAATCTTTTAAAGAGGGTGGCCTATGAGGAAGTCCTTTAAACAGAGCAAGGGGAGCTAGCCCTCCTATGTGTTTGCCACCAAAGGGAGAAAGTTGATTGCTTGTAGATCTTCTACTGTGAAGTGTCTGTTCATTTCCTTAGCCCATTTGTTGATTGGATTATTTGTCTTCTTGTTGTAGAGTTTTTTGAGTTCTTTATATATTCTGGAAATTAGTGCTCTATCTGAAGTATGAGTGGCAAAAATTTTCTCCCACTCTGTAGACTCTCTCTTCACATTACTGATAGTTTCCTTTGTGGAGGGAAAGTTTTTAGTTTGAATCTATCCCAGTTGTTCACTCTTGCATTTAATTCTTGTGCTATGGGACACCTGTTAAGGAAGTCTGATCCTAAGCCAACATGTTGAAGATTTGGAGCTACTTTTTCTTTTATAAGATGCAGGGTTTCTGGTCTGATTCTGAGGTCCTTGACCCATTTTGAGTTGAATTTTGTGCAGGGTGAGAGATAGGGGTTTAATTTCATTCATTTGCATATGGATTTCCAGTTTTGTCAGCACCATTTGTTGAAGAGGGTATCTTTTCTCCATTGCATATTTTTGGCCCCTTTGTCTAATATGAGAAAATTGTATTTATTTGGGTTTGTGTCCACGTCCTCTATTCTGTACCATTGATCTACCTTTCTATTTTGGTACAAATGCCATGCTGTTTTTGTTACTATTGCTTTGTAATAGAGTTGAAGATCTGGTATTGTGATACCTCCTGCTTCGCTCTTTTTGCTAAGGATTGCTTTAGCTATTCTGAGTTTCTTATTCTTCAAGATGAATTTCATGATTGCTTGCTCTATTTCTGTAAGGTACATCATTGGGATTTTAATTGGAATTGCATTGAATCTGTATAGCACTTTTGATAGTACGGTCATTTTGACAATATTAATTCTGCCTATCCAAGAACATGGGAGTTCTTTCCATCTTCTATGATTTTCTTTAATTTCTTTCTTTAGTGTTTTGTAATTCTCATCGTAGAGGTCTTTCACCTCTTTTGTGAGATTGATTCCC
Source organism: Sciurus vulgaris (assembly GCF_902686455.1). Classification (NCBI taxonomy): domain Eukaryota; kingdom Metazoa; phylum Chordata; class Mammalia; order Rodentia; family Sciuridae; genus Sciurus; species Sciurus vulgaris. The sequence continues at coordinate 13,304 of NW_027632912.1, read as the reverse complement.
AAGTATTTTATTTTTTTGAGGCTCTTGTGAATGGGGTAGATTTTCTAATTTCTCTTTCTGAAGCTTCATCAATTATGTATAAAAATGCATTGGACTTATGAGCATTGGTCTTGTAACCTGCTACTTTACTGAATTCACTTATGAGTTCTAAAAGTTTTCTGGTGGAATTTCTGGGTTCCTCTAAATATATAATCATGTCATCAGTGAACAGGGATAGTTTGAGTTCTTCTTCACCTATTTGTTTCCCTTTAATTTCTTTGGTTTGTCTAATTGCTCTGGCTAGAGTTTCAAGGATGACATTGAATAGAAGAGGTGAAAGAGGGCATCCCTGCCTTGTTTCAGTTTTTAGGGGGAATGTTTTCAGTTTTTCACCATTTAGAATGATACTGGCCATGGGCTTATCATAGATAGCCTTTACAATGTTAAAGAATTTTCCCACGATCCCTATTTTTTCTAGTGTTTTGAGCATGAAGGGATGCTGTATTTTATCCAATGCTTTTTCTGCATCTACTGAAATAATCATGGGATTCTTAATTTTAAGTCTGTTGATATGGTGAATGACATTTTTTGATTTCTGGATGTTGAACCAACCTTGCATCCCTGGGTTAAAACCCACTTGATTGTGGTGCACTATCTTTTTAATATATTTCTCAATGCGACTTGCTAAAATTTTGTTGAGAATTTTTACATCAATGTTCAGTAAGGATATTGGTCTGAAATTTTCTTTCCTTGAAGTGTCTCTCTCTGGTTTAGATATCAGGGTGATATTTGCTTCATAGAATGAGTTTGGGAGGGTTCCCTCCTCTTCTATTTCATGGAATACTTTGAGGAGTATTGGAATGAGCTCTTCTTGAAAGTTTTTGTAGAACTCGGCTGAGAACCCATCTGGTCCTGGACTTTTCTTTGTTCATAGGCTTTTGATGACCTCTTCTATTTCATTGCTTGAAATTGATTTATTTAAGTTGTGTATGTACTCCTGGTTTAGGTTAGGTAATTCATATGTCTCTAGAAACTTGTGATTGTCTTTGAGGTTTTCTGTTTTTTTGGAGTATAGATTTTCAAATTAGCTTCTAATTATGTTTTGTATTTCACTTGTGTCTGTAGTGATATTTCCTTGTTCATTTCAAACTTTAGTAATTTGAGTTTTCTCTCTCTTTTTATTAGTGTAGCTAAGGGTTATCAATTTTCTTCATTTTTTCAAAAAAAAACAACTATTTATTTTGTTAATTTTTCCAATTGTTTCTTTTCCTTCAATTTCATTGATTTCGGCTCTGATTTTAACTATTTCCTGTCTTCTACTACTTTTGATGTTGGTCTGCTCTTCTTTATCTATGGCTTTGAGCTGTAGTGTTAAGTTGTTAATTTGTTGATTTCTACTTCTTTTGTTGAATGGGCCCCATGAAATAAATCTTCCTCTAAGTACTGCTTTCATAGTGTCCCAGAGGTTATGTTATGATGTGTCTTTGTTCTCGTTTACTTCTAAGAATTTTTTTATTTCCCTCCTGATGTCTTCTGTTATCCATTCAGCATATAATAGCATATTACTTAATCTGCAGGTATTGGAGAAGTTTCTGTTTTTTATTCTGTCATTTATTTCTAATTTCTGTCCTTATGATCTGATAGAATACAAGGTAGTATTTCTATCTTCTTGTATTGCTTAACAGTAGCTGTGTGGCATGAAATATGGTCTATTTTAGAGAAGGATCCATGTCCTGCTGAGAAGAATGTGTATTCGTTCTTTCGATGGTATATTCTATATATGTCTGTTAAGTCTAAACTGTTGATTGTGTTAGTGAGATCTATGGTTTCTTTATTCAAATATTGTTTGGAAGATCTATCCAGTAGTGAGAGAGGTGTGTTAACATTGCTTAATATTATTGTGTTGTGGTCTATTTGATTTCTGGAATTGAGAAGGATTAGTTTGATGTACATGGATGAGCTAATGTTTGCGGCATAGATATTTACGATTGTTATGTATTGCTGCTTTATGCTTCCATTAAGCAGTATGTAATATCCTTCTTTATCCCATCTGATTAGTTTTGGCTTGAAGTCCACTTTATCTGAAAGAGAATGGATACTCCAGCTTTTTTGCTATGTTCCTGTGCATGGTATGTTTTTTCCCACTCCTTCAGCTTTAGTCTGTGCTTATCTCTCTCTATGACATGAGTCTATTGAAAGGAGCATATTGTTGGATTTTTCTTTTTAATCTGCACCTATTCTTAAAAGGAATATGCTGGCTACTGATAAAGATGGGAGTAGCTGAAGAGTGACAAGGAGCCAGGTCAGGACCCCTGGCACAACCTAGTGGGAGGCTGAGCCAGGCTTCCTTAGGAAACGGCTTTCAATCTGAGCTGGTCATCAATGAAGGAAGCTGCCTCCGGTGGCGGTAAACAAGTCTCTGAATCAATGGAACCATGGGGGATGGGTTACTGAGTAGGGCAGTTGTGCCATCAGTACTCAGGCATATGATAGGACTTGGGTTCGACAATTTTCCAAGTCATGTCCAAGTGGAGATACTGAGGTTGAGGGAAATCAGCTGAAGGGACTATTTCCACAGAGTAGGGAGAGCTGACCACCGGGGGCGAGAAGGAGGTGAGTTGTTCAGTGGTGGAAGTGTGGGGGAGGCAGTAATGAGTGAATGAACAGCTTGAGCCAAACTCCAGAGGTGAATAAACAAGGACTTTGGGGGATCTAGCGCACCAAGAGGGAAAAGTTATATGAAGGACTGAGATGAGATGAAGATAGGAAGAGCTGTAGGACCTCATAGGGAAAAGCTCCCAAGGAGCCTGATGATACTGAAAGAACACTTTGCAAGCCCTTGTTGCGGAGGCAGAAGAGGGGCTGTAGGTGCCAAAGAAGGTGGACCTGACTGCTTGGTTCCCCTGAACAGCATTTTTTTTTTTTTCCCCCCACACACCTTGGTCACCAACTTCTTGAGGGCACGCCTGCCCGATATTCACTGTGCTCACTGCCCAACTTCCCACTGGAAATTATACCCAGAGATGTCTTCCTCACAAGCAACAACATAAATAGAAGCCCATGAGTGTGCGGACTGTTGTGAGACTTCTCCGTAAGAAGTTGGGAACAGACAACTGTGGGGAGGACCACGATTTGGGGGAAGACAACTATGCTCATGAGAAGCCACAAGATGGACTCCCTTCCTTCCATCAACTCAGAGCCCCTCCCCAAGGACCGGCCCTGGAACGCCCAGTGCTCAGAACCCGGTGAAGTCATCTTTACCCAACAATGGGGCTCGGGCCTCCCGAAGGCTCCCATTGGTGGACAGATTCTTGGGGCAGTTGAGTCTTTGCAGAGCCAAGGGCCTGGTAACAAGTCTCAACGGTATGGATCCTCAAATGGCAACCCTGGGCCTTCCTGGCAGTAAGTATCCCTTCAGTCCTTTGAGTGTGGGGACAAACACTTCAGGGAAGATGCTTGGTATTGATGGGGTGGTGGCTGCCTACGTGGAGTGCTAAATAGTTAAGAGGCAGACTCCTCCAGGATACTACGGAGATTTAGAAGGCAGAAACCGTGTTGTGACCAACCAGAAAAGATACACTGGTGCCCTTGTCGAGTGGTTCCTTGAGGGCCTCGCCCTTAAGTTCAGCTTATCTGTCTGAGGGATTGGGTGGGTCCTGGACTGGAAGCCAGAAGGCCTGACCGTGTCTCAGCAGGTCATGTTCCTCTCGACCTAGTCTCCCTTATCTCTGAAAGGTTCACATGGACTGTTTGGCTCCCTGCAGACCTAGCTTGAACCAATAATAAAATGATGATCTAGGCATATAAGGAGGGAGGGAGGGAATGGATGGATGAATGAGCCAAATCAAGGTGAGGAATGATAAACAGTTCAGGTCCCAGCCAGAGCTGTCAGTCAGCTGCCTCTTTTCTTTCTTTTACTGCCTCAGCCTGGGTCTGGCTATACTTTGGACTCACGGGACTGTGTTGTGCAGTTACCGGCGGCTGCCATTATATTTATGCCCTGGAGGAAGAAGCTGTTGCGGGAGAGGCGTGCCCAGCACTGGGTGGAAGTGATGAACGCTTCCACCTTCATTTACAGTCCACTCTTGTACTGGATCAATACGTAGAAACGCCATGCTATCCATGCAACTATTCAAATAGGCCCTCCCACAGCTGTTACCATCAGTGACATGAAAGACCATATTCAAGAGTGCCTGTGGGAGTCAGACACCCCTGAAGCCAGGGGAGGTGGCCTCAGAGACAGCATGCGCAGGGCAGAGACCCCTGGAGTTATGAAAGCTGCTCTGGCGGTCTCAGGGCAGCCCACATCAAATCGGAAGCCACAGCGCCACCCCACACCCCCCTTTCTGATTCCCATCTTTCAAGAGATACCCTTTGCCCCACCCCTCCACAAAATGCCCCCCCTGTTGGAACACACTGTCTACTACCCATTGGACATCTACTCGCAAAGGAATATCCACTACCATTCCCTTCCCACACTGGCCCTGGAATGATCTGTTTCAATGCCAAACTCTGGCTTCATATCTGTAGCCTGCACTCACTGAAGGTGGGAGCTTTATGGACCAAGGGTGTGATTAGATACTGGAGCTAACCTCTCGGCACTCATGTTGCTGCAGAGGGCCCAGTTGGATGTGACTTTATTAAAGAGTTTTGGAAAAGTCAGTCTGTTGTGTCTCATTTGCGGGTAGGAGGGAAAAGTTCTTCTCCTGTTTGATGGTGGCACAAGTCTAACCAACACAATGAGAACTGGAGTTTGGCACTGAAGCGACACATTGTATCAATACTTGTGGATGAGCTCAGGTCCCCCCTCCCAGGATTTAAGCTCAAACGTGTGCAAGACCCTGGGCTTGGTCCACGAAGGCAGGGCTGTTCTGCAGGATGGTAAGTTCAATTGCCCCAAGAATGACAGTTGCTGAGGGCACACAGGAATTGCAGGTCCACAATGGTTATGCCACATGTCAAACAAATCATCCTGAGGCCCGTGAACCACACCACACCATGGTCTGAATGGCGCATATCTACGAGGATTGGAATATTTGGTGGTCGTCTCTGAATTGTTTCTTATACAAGAACACTGCAACATGCCTATCCTGAGTCTTCTCTTACTCAGGAAGACAAAGGATCCTAGGGCATATGCCATTATCTTATCTTTTGGTGTTGTTGTGTTGTTCCTCAGCCACTTCTCCAATTTGCATCTGCCTCACATTAGAGTTCCTGATCTTTCCATCATACCCCAGGGTATCCTTTCCCTAATCCTGCCTTCTTCAAATATGTGTGCTCCATGCTTTCGTGGGTGCAGCATCATCTGCTTGGTCTATAGTTTGGCTTAGAGTAAGGGCTGGTGAGTACCTCCTAGGATTATACACAGGAATACATCGAGAGCAAAGACAGATCCATGGCTGCCCAAAAGGGAAGAGTCCCCTGCACCTCAGGTACATGGGAACATCTAGAATACTTTCTGGAAATGGTTCTCAAAGTAGATACAAATAAGATTATCAAGTATTTGGCTACGGTTTAAAGAAGAGAATGTCTGGATCGTGCAAAAATCTTTAATCCATTGACTTGGAAATGAGAAACCTACTCACCATAGTTGCTCTAAACGTTACATGTAGGTTTCCCTGAGAGGAAAGGCCAGTGGTTCATGATTTTGTGTTGGTGATGGTATCTCAGCATGCATGTGCGTGTGTGTGGCGGGTGGTGGGGGATTGAGAGGGAGAGAGACAGAGAGAGAGAGAGAGATTTTGAGAGAATGTGATTCATGGCTCTGATTAAACTTAGGTAATTTATTGTGATTTTTTCCTCTGTGGGCCGAAGGGACCAGGTCCAGCAAATAAAAAGAAAGCCCTCCCCCTATCTATGTTACCTGTCTCTACCAATGGCTTATAAACATTTTTCTTTTATTTTGGGAAGGCAATGGAACCTTTTTTTTTCGCCTTCTGTTAATCGGATCTCGTCTCGTAACTCAAAATACAAAATGGAAATAAGTGGATGTTCCTTCATAGACCAGAGCCAGAGGTTCACTCCTTCCTCACGTTGTCACTTCTTATCGTTGCTGCTTTCAACCATGCAGATGCCCAAAGTCTGAGACTTCATTACAACACTGCAATATGCCCACCATCTCCTAGCCCTTGCTTTTGAAGGAAGATGGAATCCATAAGTGGACGGGTCAATGCAAATTTCTTTTCCCTTATGTACCAGGGGAGTGGGGGGAGGCCTGTTTTAATTGATTTTACTATTGGCACAGAATCATGTTTGCTTTTCTGCCCTCTCCCATATATGATAATGTCTCTGAGGAGAGAAAGTGAGGCTGCGTGTTACATGGTATCCTCACTGCTTACTATGTGGTCTAATGAGGCACGTCTTAGTGAATGAATGAAGCTCACAGGAAACATCGATGGAGAAGCCAGATGGCATACTGATTAAGAAGGCAAGCTTTGCAGTCCTGGTGTGTCAGCTCGAGTTCTGCCTGAACCGATTATTTGATGGTCAGAATTAGCAATTTTCTACATCAGTCGAATGGGAGTTGCACAAGAATTCTTATGTTCACAGGATATTCATCAGGTTTATGCCATGATACCTAGCAAGTGTCCATAAGAAGTCCTCAAAAAAAGTTAGATGAATTTGGGGGTAAGAATTAAAAAAACATACAACAGTTATGTAAAATAATCCCACAATCATAACAAAGTATACATTTTACCTTCAATGCCAGAAATTCCCGGTAGGAATATAGTCCATTGTTGGGAAGCTTTTCCAATTCGGTCTCCAAGAAAATGCAACTTTTGACAGCGCTGATGGCTTTGATGTGAAACTCTGTATTTGATCTGTAAAACCATTTATGCTTTAGTACAATGAAATCTAACAATCAAGCATACTAGTATCAACGGTATTTTAGGGCATCTTTTGATGTCATAATATAAGAGAAATAGTGGAAAATTATGTAGCATACTAACTGTGACAGTAAAGGTGTGCACTGACATGTCTATAGGCAAGTGAAGGTGAATCAAGAGTATATTACCTTAAGTTTTCAATAGATGTTCCTCACCGGAGTGTGTTATGCAGTTTGATCACTCCTATCAGAGAAATATGAAGTACTCATAATTCTGCCAATATCACATAAGGGGAAAATTCCACACGTGCACTCCTGTGATGGGGCACAGTCAAAAGAAGGTGTGCATGTGTGGTGGCACATGCCTGAAATCTCAGCAGCTCAGGAGGCCGAGGCAGGAGAATTGGGCGTTAAAAGCCAGCCACTTGAGTGAGGCCCTAAGCAACTTAGCAGGACCCTGTCTCAAAATATAATAGAAAAGTTAAAGGAGCTGGGGATGTGACCCCGTAGTTATGTGCCCCTGGGTTCCATCCCCATCACCCGAAAAAAGAAGGTGCCACAAATGCTGCATAAGATTTCATCAGAGGCTGGCGATGTAACTCAGTGACACAGTGCTTGCCTAGCATGTGCAAGGCCCTCAGTTCAAGCCTCGCAACTGCAGAAAACACAACAATAGAGGAAGAAAAAGAATGCACCCCATCCCTAAATATCAAGCCACGTGTATCAGAAATATAAATGTTTCATGTTGTGAAGTGACTACCAATAAACAAGCTCTCTCATTGTATATATGCAAATATTTGGAAATCTCAAATACTTCTAGTCCCAAACACTTTGCATAAGGGGTACACAGCCTAGAGGACAAGTTAGCATTATACATCCACCAGATGGAAAGAGTTGAAGCAGTCATGTTACAACAGGATAAGAAGCTGGATATGAAAGACCCTTACACACCTTGGGACTTGTGCAATAATCCTGGTCTGGGACTACATGCGACCAAGGAAGCCGGTGCTAAAAAGACTGGTTCCGTGAGATTATGTAGCACCAAATATTAGGATAAAGTCTCCCACGGTACTTCTTTCTCCCAATTAAAAGAAATCAACAACGGAGGCTATATTGATTATCCAAAGCGAATAAAACTTACTGGAGAACGGCTCAAAGCCAATACACTCTAGTACATTTGTTATGTCCATAATGGATGTCACACATCAGCCAATATTAACTACTTATGTCCCTACCGAACCAAAGTCAAGTGCTCTTGTAATCCAATGATTCTACCATTTTATGTTAATGGTTATCAGAAGGACTAAATTCTATTTTTACGCAAGTTTTAGACAGAAATGAAGAGTCTCAATTATACCTCAATTATAGCCAAATGCACAAACTGTAGCCCTAAGTTTGTTTCATTGGGTAAAGGGTCAGAGCTGCATTAGGGATAAGAGCACGTGGGCTGCCCACCCAGGTGTGATTGCTCTGCAGACCTGATTTGGTAGCACACCCTTCTGCAAAAGTACTCTGCTCTTACTTTTCTGGGTGACTTCTGAGCACAAGTCTCATTCATCATGACACCTGGCCTGTCAAACATTCTCAGGCCTGAAAAGTTGGGTTTTGTCATCCATGTCATTCTTCTTCTGATGACTGGGAACACAAAACCACAGCTCCCAAACGTGGATGAGCTGAATGTGGGTGTGCTGACCAGAAGTGAGCAACAGAGAACAGGCAGAGCTCCCGTCCTCATCTTCTGTGTGGTCACGCCCTGGTTCGTGCCCAGGCAGCCGGCAGGAACCTGAGGTCCACTGGAAAACCTCTGGATCAAGGACAAACACTGCAACAGCAGCCACCTCTTTCTTCCCTTGCCTTCTGTACAGGTCCTAAACAGAAAAATAGATATTCATCAGTCACGGTAAATTAGAGCTCACCTGGATCACAGGGTGAGACACTAAGGCGTTTCCAGGACCTGCCTGCAGCCTGCAGGGAGCACTCTGAGTGGGAGGGGGAGGTCAAGGTATGTTTGAGTAGAGTAACCCCATCTATTCTTAAAAGGAATATGCTGGCTACTGATAAAGTTGGGAGTAGCTGAAGAGTGACAAGGAGCCAGGTCAGGACCCCTGCAACAACCTAGTGGGAGGCTGAGCCAGGCTTCCTTAGGAAACGGTTTTCAATCTGAGCTGGTCATCAATGAAGCAAGCTGCCTCCAGTGACAGTAAACACGTCTCTGAATCAATGGAACCATGGGGGATGGGTTACTGAGTAGGGCAGTTGTGCCATCAGTACTCAGGCATATGAGAGGACTTGGGTTCGACAATTTTCCAAGTCACTTCCAAGTGGAGATATTGAGGTTGAGGGAAATCAGCTGAAGGGACTATTTTCACAGAGTAGGGAGAGCTGACCACCTGGGGTGATAAGGAGGTGAGTTGTTCAGGGGTGGAAGTGTGGGGGAGGCAGTAATGAGTGAATGAACAGCTTGAGCCAAGCTCCAGAGGTGAATAATCAAGGTCTTTGGGGGATCTAGCGCACCAAGAGGGAAAAGGTATATGAAGGACTGAGATGAGATGAAGATAGGAAGAGCTGTAGGACCTCATAGGGAAAAGCTCCCAAGGAGCCTGGTGATACTGAAAGAACACTTTGCGAGCCCTTGTTGCGCAGGCAGAACAGAGGCTGTAGGCGCCAAAGAAGGTGGACCTGACTGCTTGGTTCCCCTGAACAGCTTTTTTTTTTTTCCCCTCACACCTTGGTCACCAAATTCTTGAGGGCACGCCTGCCCGATATTCACTGTGCTCACTGCCCAACGTCCCACTGGAAATTATACCCAGAAATGGCTTCCTCACAAGCAACAACATAAATAGAAGCCCATGAGTGTGGGGACTGTTGTGAGACTTCACCGTAAGAAGTTGGGAACAGACAATTGTGGGGAGGACCACGATTTGGGGGAAGACAACTATGCTCATGAGAAGCCACAAGATGGACTCCCTTCCTTCCGTCAACTCAGAGCCCTCCCCAAGCACCGGCCCTGGAACGCCCAGTGCTCACAACCCGGTGAATTCATCTTTACCCAACAATGGGGCTCAGGGTCCCGAAGGCTCCCATTGGTTGACAGATTCTTGGGGCAGTTGAGTCTTTGCAGAGCCAAGGGCCTGGTAACAAGTCTCAAAGGTGTGGATCCTCAAATGACAACCCTGGGCCTTCCTGGCAGTAAGTATCCCTTCGGTCCTTTGAGTGTGGGGACAAACACTTCAGGGAAGATGCTTGGTATTGATGGGGTGGTGGCTGCCTACGTGGAGTGCTAAATAGTTAAGAGGCAGACTCCTCCAGGATACTACAGAGATTTAGAAGGCAGAAACCGTGTTGTGACCAACCAGAAAAGATACACTGGTGCCCTTGTCGAGTGGTTCCTTGAGGGCCTCGCCCTTAAGTTCAGCTTATCTGTCTGAGGGATTGGGTGGGTCCTGGACTGGAAGCCAGAAGGCCTGACCGTGTCTCAGCAGGTCATGTTCCTCTCGACCTAGTCTCCCTTATCTCTGAAAGGTTCACATGGACTGTTTGGCTCCCTGCAGACCTAGCTTGAACCAATAATAAAATGATGATCTAGGCATATAAGGAGGGAGGGAGGGAATGGATGGATGAATGAGCCAAATCAAGGAGAGGAATGATAAACAGTTCAGGTCCCAGCCAGAGCTGTCAGTCAGCTGCCTCTTTTCTTTCTTTTACTGCCTCAGCCTGGGTCTGGCTATACTTTGGACTCACGGGACTGTGTTGTGCAGTAACCGGCGGCTGCCTTATATTTATGCCCTGGAGGAAGAAGCTGTTGCGGGGGAGGCGTGCCCAGCACTGGGTGGAAGTGATGAACGCTTCCACCTTCATTTACAGTCCACTCTTGTACTGGATCAATACGTAGAAACACCATGCTATCCATGCAACTATTCAAATAGGCCCTCCCACAGCTGTTACCATCAGTGACATGAAAGACCATATTCAAGAGTGCCTGTGGGAGTCAGACACCCCTGAAGCCAGGGGAGGTGGCCTCAGAGGCAGCATGCGCAGGGCAGAGACCCCTGGAGCTATGAAAGCTGCTCTGGCGGTCTCAGGGCAGCCCACATCAAATCGGAAGCCACAGCGCCACCCCACACCCCCCTTTCTGATTCCCATCTTTCAAGAGATACCCTTTGCCCCACCCCTCCACAAAATGCCCCCCCTGTTGGAACACACTATCTCCTACCCATTGGACATCTACTCGCGAAGGAATATCCACTACCATTCCCTTCCCACACTGGCCCTGGAATGATCTGTTTCAATGCCAAACTCTGGCTTCATATCTGTAGCCTGCACTCACTGAAGGTGGGAGCTTTATGGACCAAGGGTGTGATTAGATACTGGAGCTAACCTCTCAGCACTCATGTTGCTGCAGAGGGCCCAGTTGGATGTGACGTTATTAAAGAGTTTTGGAAAAGTCAGTCTGTTGTGTCTCATTTGCGGGTTGGAGGGAAATGTTCTTCTCCTGTTTGATGGTGGCACAAGTCTAACCAACACAATGAGAACTGGAGGTTGGCACTGAAGCGACACATTGTATCAATACTTGTGGATGAGCTCAGGTCCCCCCTCCCAGGATTTAAGCTCAAACGTGTGCAAGACCCTGGGCTAGGTCCACGAATGCAGGGCTGTTCTGCAGGACGGTAAGTTCAATTGCCCCAAGAATGACAGTTGCTGAGGGCACACAGGAATGGCAAATCCACAATGGTTATGCCACATGTCAAACAAGTCATCCTGAGGCCTGTGAACCACACCACACCATGGTCTGAATGGCGCATATATATGAGGAATGGAATCTTTGCTGGTCGTCTCTGAATTGTTTCTTATACAAGAACACTTCAACATGCCTATCCTGAGTCTTCTCTTACTCAGGAAGACAAAGGATCCAAGGGCATATGCCATTATCTTATCTTTTGGTTTCATTGGGTTGTTCCTCAGCCACTTCTCCAATTTGCATCTGCCTCACATTAGAGTTCCTGATCTTTCCATCATACCCCAGGGTATCCTTTCCCTAATCCTACCTTCCTCAAATATGTGTGCTGCATGCTTTCGTGGGTGCAGCATCATCTGCTTGGTCTATAGTTGGGCTTAGAGTAAGGGCTGGTGAGTACCTCCTAGGATTATACACAGGAATACATCGAGAGCAAAGAGAGATCCATGGCTGCCCAAAAGGGAAGAATCCCCTGCACCACAGGTACATGGGAACATCTGGAATACTTTCTGGAAATGCTTCTCAAAGTAGAGACAAATAAGATTATCAAGTATTTGGCTACGGTTTAAAGAAGAGAATGGATCGTGCAAAAATCTTTAACCCATTGACTTGGAAATGAGAAACCCATTCACCATAGTTGCTCTAAATGTTACATGTAGGTTTCCCTGAGAGGAAAGGCCAGTTGTTCATGATTTTGTGGTGGTGATGGTATCTCTGCATGCATGTGCGTTTGTGTGGCGTTGGTGGGGGATTGAGATGGAGAGAGACAGAGAGAGAGAGAGAGAGAGAGAGAGAGAGATTTTGAGAGAATGTGATTCATGGCTCTGATTAAACTTAGGTAATTTATTGTGATTTTTTCCTCTGTGGGCTGAAGGGATCAGGTCCAGCAAATAAAAAGAAAGCCCTCCCCCTATCTATGTTACCTGTCTCTACCAATGGCTTATAAACATTTTTCTTTTATTTTGGGAAGGCAATGGAACGTTTTTTTTCGCCTTCTGTTAATCGGATCTCGTCTGGGAACTAAAATTACAAAACGGAAATAAGTGGATGTTTCTTCATAGACCAGAGACAGAGGTTCACTCCTTCCTAACATTGTCGCTTCTTATCGTTGCTGCTTTCAACCATGCAGATGCCCAAAGTCTGAGAATTCACTACAACACTGCATTATGCCACCATCTCTTAGCCCTTGCTTTCGAAGGAAGTTGGAATCCATAAGTGGATGGGTCAATGCAAATTTCTTTTCCCTTATGAACCAGGAGAGTGGGGGGAGGCCTGTTTTAATTGATTTTACTATTGGCACAGAATCATGTTTGCTTTTCTGCCCTCTCCCTTATACGGTAATGTCTCTGAGGAGAGAAAGTGAGGCTGCGTGTTACATGGTATCCTCACTGCTTACTATGTGGTCTAATGAGGCACGTCTTAGTGAATGAATGAAGCTCACAGGAAACATCGATGGAGAAGCCAGATGGCATACTGATTAAGAAGGCAAGCTTTGCAATCCTAGTGTTTCAGGTCGAGTTCTGCCTGAACTGATTATTTGATGGTCAGAATTAGCAATTTTCCACATCAGTGAAATGGGAGTTGCACAACAATTCTTATGTTCACAGGATATTCATCAGGTTTATGTCATGATACCTAGCAAGAGTCCATAAGAAGTCCTCAATAAAAGTTAGATGAATTTGGGGGTAAGTATAAAAAACATACAACAGTTATGTAAAATAATCCCACAATCATACCAAAGTGTACATTTTACCTTCAATGCCA
>NW_027632913.1:1373-27430 GCF_902686455.1 Sciurus vulgaris | reverse complement strand
CAAGGGCACCAGTGTATCTTTTCTGGTTGGTCACAACATGATTTCTGCCTTCTGAATCTCCGTAGTATCCTGAAGGAGTCTGTCTCTTAACTACTTAGCACTCCACGTAGGCAGCCACCACCCCATCAATACCAATCATCTTCCCTGAAGTGTTTGTCCCCACACTCAAAGGACTGAAGGGATACTTACTGCCAGGAAGGCCCAGGGTTGCCATTTGAGGATCCGTACCGTTGAGACTTGTTACCAGGCCCTTGGCTCGGCAAAGACTCAACTGCCCCAAGAATCTGTCCACCAATGGGAGCTTTCGGGAGGCCCGATCCCCATTGTTGGGTAAAGATGACTTCACCGGGTTCTGAGCACTGGGCATTCCAGGGCCGGTGCTTGGGGAGGGGCTCTGAGTTGACGGAAGGAAGGGAGTCCATCTTGTGGCTTCTCATGAGCATAGTTGTCTTCCCCCAAATCATGGTCCTCCCCACAATTGTCTGTTCCCAACTTCTTACGGTGAAGTCTCAAAACAGTCCCCACACTCATGGGCTTCTATTTATGTTGTTACTTTTGAGGAAGCCTTTTCTGGGTATAATTTCCAGTGGGAAGTTGGGCAGTGAGCACAGTGAATATCGGGCAGGCGTGCCCTCAAGATGTTGGTGCCCAAGGTGTGAGGGGAAAAAAAAAAACAAAAGCTCTTCAGGGGAACCAAGCAGTCAGGTCCACCTTCTTTGGTGCCTACAGCCTCTCTTCTGCCTCCGCAACAAGGGCTCGCAAAGTGTCATCTCAGTATCACCAGGCTCCTTCTGAGCTTTTCCCTATGAGGTCCTACAACTCTTCCTATCTTCATCTCATCTCAGTCCTTCATATACCTTTTCCCTCTTGGTGCGCTAGATCCCCCAAAGACCTTCTTTATTCACCTCTGGAGCTTGGCTCAAGCTGTTCATTCACTCATTACTGCCTCCCCCACACTTCCACCACTGATCAACTCAACTCCTTATCGCCCCAGGTGGTCTGCTCTCCCTACTCTATGAAAATAGTCCCTTCATCTGATTTCCCTCAACCTCATTATCTCCACGTGGAAGTGACTTGGAAAATTGTCGAACCCAAGTCCTCTCATATGCCTGAGTACTGATGGCACAACTGCCCTACTCAGTAACCCATCCCCCATGGTTCCATTGATTCAGAGATTTGTTTACCGCCACCGGAGGCAGCTTGCTTCATTGATGACCATCTCAGATTGAAAGCCGTTTCCTAAGGAAGCCTGGCTCAGCCTCCCACTAGGTTTTGAGAGGAGTCCTGCCCTGGGTCCTTGTCACTCTTCAGCTACTCCCATCTTTATCATTAGCCAGCATATTCCTTTTAAGAATAGATGGGGTTACCCTACTCAAACATACCTTGACCTTCACCTCACACTCAGAGTACTCCCTGCAGGCTGCAGGCAGGTCCTGGAAACGCCTTAGTGTCTCACCCTGTGGTCCAAGAGTGCTCTAATTTACCGTGACTGATGAATATCTATTTTTCTGTTTAGGACCTGTGAAGAAGGCAAGGGAAGAAAGAGGTGGCTGCTGTTGCAGTGCTTGTCCTTGATCCAGAGGTTTTCCAGTCAACCTCAGGTTCCTGCCGGCTGCCTGGGCCCGAACCAGGGCATGACCACACAGAAGATGAGGAAGGGGAGCTCTGCCTGTTCTCTGTTGCTCACTTCTGGTCAGCACACTCACATTAAGCTCATCCAAGTTTGGGAGTTGTGGTTTTGTGTTCCCAGTCATCAGAAGAAGAATGACATGGATGACAACACCCAACTTCTCAGCCCTGAGAATGTTTGACAGGCCAGGTGTCATGATGAATCAGACTGGTGCTCAGAAGTCGCCCAGAAAAGTAAGAGCAGAGTATTTTGCAGAAGGGTGTGCTACCAAATCAGGTCTGCAGAGCAATCACACCTGGGTGGGCAGCCCACGTGCTCTTATCCCTAATGCAGCTCTGACCCTTGACCCAATGAAACAAACTTAGGGCTACAGTTTATGCATTTGGCTGTAATTGAGGTATAATTGAGACTCTTCATTTCTGTCTAAAACTTGCGTAAAAATAGAATTTAGTCCTTCTGATAACCATTAACATAAAATGGTAGAATCATTGGATTACAAGAGCACTTGACTTTGGTTCGGTAGGGACATAAGTAGTTAATATTGGCTGATGTGTGATATCCATTATGGATATAACAAAGGCACTAGAGTGTGTTGGCTTTCAGCCCTTCTCCAGTAAGTTTTATTCGCTTTGGAAAATCAATATAGCCTCTGTCGTTGATTTCTTTTGATTGGGAGAAAGAAGTACCGTGGGAGGCTTTATCCTAACATTTGTTGCTACATAATCTCACGGAACCAGTCTTTTTAGCACCGGCCTCCTTGGTCGCATGTAGTCCCAGAGCAGGATTATTGCACAAGTCCCAGGATGTGTAAGGGTCTTTCATATCCAGCTTCTTATGCTGTTGTAAGATGACTGCTTCAACTCTTTCCATCTGGTTGATGTATAATGCTAACTTGTACTCTAGGCTGTGTACCCCTTATGCAAAGTGTTTGGAACTAGAAGTGTTTGAGATTTCCAAATATTTGCATATATACAATGAGAGAGCTTGCTTATGGGTAGTCACTTCACAACATGAAACATTTATATTTCTGATACACGTGGCTTGATATTTAGGGATGGGGTGCATTCTTTTTCTTCCTCTATTGTTGTGTTTTCTGCAGTTGCGAGGCTTGAACTGAGGACCTTGCACATGCTAGGCAAGCACTGTGCCACTGAGTTACATCGCCAGCCTCTGATGAAATCTTACGCAGTATTTGTGCACACCTTCTTTTTTCTGGTGTTGGGGATGGAACCCAGGGGCACATAACTAAGGGGTCACATCCCCAGCTCCTTTAACTTTTTCTATTATATTTTGAGACAGGGTCCTGCTAAGTTGCTTAGGGCCTCACTCAAGTGGCTGGCCTTTAACTCCCAATTCTCCTGCCTCGGCCTCCTGAGCTGCTGAGATTTCAGGCATGTGCCACCACACCGTGCACACCTTCTTTTGACTGTGCCCCATCACAGGAGTGCGCGTGTGGAATTTTCCCCTTATGTGATATTGGCAGAATTATGAGTACTTCAGGTTTCTTTGATAGGACTGGTCAAACTGCATAACACACTCCGGTGAGGAACATCTATTGAAAACTTAAAGTAATATACTCTTGATTCACCTTCACTTGCCTACAGACATGTCAGTGCACACCTTTACCGTCACAGTTAGTATGCTACATAATTTTCCACTATTTCTCTTATATTATGACATCAAAAGATGCCCTAAAATACCTTTGATACTAGTATGCTTGGTTGTTAGATTTCATTGTACTAAAGCATACATGGTTTTACAGATCAAATACAGAGTTTCACATCAAAGCCATCAGCGCTGTCAAAAGTTGCAATTTCTTGGAGACCGAATTGGAAAAGCTCCCCAACGATGGACTATATCCCTACCGGGAATTTCTGACATTGAAGGTAAAATGTACATTTTGGTATGATTGTGGGATCATTTTACATAACTGTTGTATGTCTTTTTATACTTACCCCCAAATTCATCTAACTTTTATTGACGACTTCTTATGGATACTTGATAGGTATCGTGGCATAAACCTGATGAATATCCTGTGAACATAAGAATTCTTGTGCAACTCCCATTTCACTGATGTGGAAAATTGCTAATTCTGACCATCAAATAATCGGTTCCGGCAGAACTCGAGCTGACACACTAGGACTGCAAAGCTTGCCTTCTTAATCAGCATGCCATCTGGCTTCTCCATCGATGTTTCCTGAGAGCTTCATTCATTCACTAAGACTTGCCTCATTAGACCACATAGTAAGCAGTGAGGATACCATGTCAGACGCAGCCTCACTTTCTCTCCTCAGAGACATTATCGTATAAGGGAGAGGGCAGAAAAGCAAACATGATACTGTGCAAATAGTAAAATCAATTAAAACAGGCCTCCCCCCACTCCCCTGTTTCATAAGGGAAAAGAAATTTGCATTGACCCGTCCACATATGGATTCCATCTTCCTTCGAAAGCAAGGGCTAAGAGATGGTGGGCATAATGCAGTGTTGTAGTGAAGTCTCAGACTTTGGGCATCTGCAGGGTTGAAAGCAACAACGATAAGAAGCGACAATGTGAGGAAGGAGTGAACCTCTGGCTCTGGTCTATGAAGGAACATCCACTTATTTCCGTTTTGTATTTTGAGTTACGAGACGAGATCCTATTAACAGAAGGCGAAAAAAAAGGTTCCATTGCCTTCCCAAAATAAAAGAAAAATGTTTATAAGCCATTGGTAGAGACAGGTAACATAGATAGGGGGAGGGCTTTCTTTTTATTTGCTGGACCTGGTCCCTTCAGGCCACGGAGGGAAAAATCACAATAAATTACCTAAGTGTAATCAGAGCCATGAATCACATTCTCTCAAAATCTCTCTCTCTCTCTCTCTGTCTCTCTCCATCTCAATCCCCCAACCCCTGCCACACACACGCACATGCATGCAGAGATACCATCACCACCACAAAATCATGAACCACTGGCCTTTCCTCTCAGGGAAACCTACATGTAACGTTTAGAGCAACTATGGTGAGTGGGTTTCTCATTTCCAGTTCAATGGGTTAAAGATTTTTGCACGATCCAGACATTCTCTTCTTTAAAACGTAGCCAAATACTTGATAATCTTCTTTGTCTCTACTTTGAGAACCATTTCCAGAAAGTATTCCAGATGTTCCCATGTACCTGAGGTGCAGGGGACTCTTCCCTTTTGGGCAGCCATGGATCTCTCTGTGCTCTCGATGTATTCCTGTGTATAATCTTAGGAGGTACTCACCAGCCCTTACTCTAATCCAAACTATAGACAAAGCAGATGATTCTGCACTCACGAATGCATGCAGCACATATATTTGAAGAAGGCAGGATTAGGGAAAGTGTACCCTGGGGTATGATGGAAAGATCAGGAACTCTAATGTGAGGCAGATGCAAATTGGAGAAGTGGCTGAGGAAGAACGCAACGACACCAAAAGATAAGATAATGGCATATGCCCTTGGATCCTTTGTCTTCCTGAGTAAGAGAAGACTCAGGATAGGCATGTTGCAGTGTTCTTATATAAGAAACAATTCAGAGACGACCACCAAAGATTCCATTCCTCGTAGATATGCGCCATTCAGCCCATGGTGTGGTGTGGTTCACGGGCCTCAGGATGACTTGTTTGACATGTATCATAACCATTGTGGACCTGCCATTCCTGTGTGCCCTCAGCAACTGTCATTCTTGGGGCAATTGAACTTACCATCCTGCAGAACAGCCCTGCCTTCGTGGACCTAGCCCAGGTTCTTGCACACGTTTGAGCTTAAGTCCTGGGAGGGGGGACCTGAGCTCATCCACAAGTGTTGATACAATGTGTCCCTTCAATGCCAACCTCCAGTTCTCATTGTGTTGGTTAGACTTGTGCCACCACCAAACAGGAGAAGAACATTTCCCTCCTACCGGAAAACGAGACACAACAGACTGACTTTTCCAAAACTCTTTAATAACGTCACATCCAACTGGGACCTCTGTGGCAACATGAGGGCCGAGAGGTTAGCTCCAGTTTCCAATCATACTCTTGGTCCATAAAGCTCCCACCTTCAGTGAGTGCAGGCTACAGATATGAAGCCAGAGTTTGGCATTGAAACAGATCATTCCAGGGCCAGTGTGGGAAGGGAATGTTAGTGGACATTCCTTTGCGGGTAGATGTCCAACGGGTAGGAGACAGTGCGTTCCAACAGGGGGGGCATTTTGTGGAGGGGTGGGGCAAAGGGTATCTATTGAAAGATGGGAATCGGGAAGGTGGGTGTGGCGTGGCGCTGTGGCATCCGATTTGATGTGGGCTGCACTGAGACCACCAGAGCAGCTTTCATAGCTCCAGGGGTCTCTGCCCTGCGCATGCTGCCTATGAGGCCGCCTCCCCTGGCATCAGGGGTGTCTGACTCCCACAGGCACTCTTGAATATGGTCTTTCATCTCACTGATGGTAACAGCTGTGGGAGGGCCTATTTCAATAGTTGCACGGATAGCATGGCGTTTCTGCGTATTGATCCAGTACAAGTGTGGACTGTAAATGAAGTTGGAAGCGTTCATCACTCCCACCCAGTGCTTGGCACGCCTCTCCCACCACACCTTCTTCCTCCAGTGCATAAATATAAGGCAGCCGCCGGTTACTGCACAACACAGTCCCGTGAGTCCAAAGTATAGCCAGACCCAGGCTGAGGCAGTAAAAGAAAGAAAAGAGGCAACTGACTGACAGCTCTCGCTGGGATCTGAACTGTCTATCATTCCTCTCATTGATTTGGCTCATTCATCCATCCATTCCCTCCCTCCCTCCTTATATGCCTAGCTCATCATTTTATTATTGGTTCAAGCTAGGTCTGCAGGGAGCCAAACAGTCCATGTGAACCTTTCAGAGATAAGGGAGACTAGGTCGAGGGGAACATAACCTGCTGAGACACGGTCAGGCCTTCTGGCTCCCAGTCCAGGACCCACCCAATCCCTCAGACAGATAAGCTGAACTTAAGGGCGAGGCCCTCTAGGAACCATTCGAAAAGGGCACCAGTGTATCTTTTCTTTTTGGTCACAACATGGTTTCTGCTTCTAAATCTCCTTAGTATTCTGGAGGAGTCTGTCTCTTAACTATTTAGCACTCCACATAGGCAGACACCTCCCCATCAATACCAAGCATCTTCCCTGAAGTGTTTGTCCCCACACTCAAAGGACTGAAGGGATACTTATTGCCAGGAAGGCCCAGGGTTGCCATTTGAGGATCCATACCGTTGAGACTTGTTACCAGGCCCTTGGCTCGGCAAAGACTCAAATGCCCCAAGAATCTGTCCACCAATGGGAGCCTTCAGGAGGCCCGAGCCCCATTGTTGGGTAAAGATGACTTCACCGGGTTCTGAGCACTGGGCGTTCCAGGGTCGGTGCTTATGGAGGGGCTCTGAGTTGACGGAAGGAAGGGAGTCCATCTTGTGACTTCTCAAGAGCATAGTTGTCTTCCCCCAAATCGTGGTCCTCCCCACAATTGTCTGTTCCCAACTTCTTACGGTGAAGTCTCAAAACAGTCCCCACACTCATGGGCTTCTGTTTATGTTGTTGCTTGTGAGGAGACCTTTTCTGGGTATAATTTCCAGTGGGAAGTTGGGCAGTGAGCACAGTGAATATCGGGCAGGCGTGCCCTCAAGAAGTTGGTGACCAAGGTGGGAGGGGAAAAAAAAAAAAAAAAGCTCTTCAGGGGAACCAAGCAGTCAGGTCCACCTTCTTTGGCGCCTACAGCCTCTCTTCTGCCTCCGCAACAAGGGCTCGCAAAGTGTTCTCTCACTATCACCAGGCTCCTTGGAAGCTTTTCCCTATGAGGTCCTACAGCTCTTCCTATCTTCATCTCATCTCAGTCCCTCATATACCTTTTCCCTCTTGGTGCGCTGGATCCCCCAAAGACCTTCTTTATTCACTTCTGGAGCTTGGCTCAAGCTGTTCATTCACTCATTACTGCATCCCCCACACTTCCACCACTGAACAACTCACCTCCTTATCGCCCCAGGTGGTCAGCTCTCCCTAATCTGTGAAAATAGTCCCTTCAGCTGATTTCCCTCAACCTCATTATCTCCACTTGGAAGTGACTTGGAAAATTGTCGAACCCAAGTCCTCTCATACGCCTGAGTACTGATGGCACAACTGCTCTACTCAGTAACCCATCCCCCATGGTTCCATTGATTTAGAGACGTGTTTACCGCCACCGGAGGCAGCTTCCTTCATTGATGACCAGCTCAGATTGAAAGCCGTTTCCTAAGGAAGCCTGGCTCAGCCTCCCATTAGGTTGTGCCAGAGGTCCTGACCTGGCTCCTTGTCACTCTTCAGCTCCTTAAATCTTTATCAGTAGCCAGCATATTCCCTTTAAGAATAGATTGGGTTACTCTACTCAAACATACCTTGACCTCCCCCTCCCACTCAGAGTGCTCCCTGCAGACTGCAGGCAGGACCTGGAAACGCCTTAGTGTTTCACCCTGTGGACAAAGTGTGCTCTAATTTACCGTGACTCATGAATATCTATTTTTCTGTTGAGGACATGTGGTGAAGGCAAGGGAATAAAGAGGTGGCTGCTGTTGCAGTGTTTGTCCTTGATCCAGAGGTTTTCCAGTGGACCTCAGGTTCCTGCCGGCTGCCTGGGCCCGAACCAGGGCGTGACCTCACACAAGATGAGGAAGGGGAGCTCTGCCTGTTCTCTGTTCCTCACTTCTGGTCAGCACACCCACTTTCAGCTCTTCCTAGTTTGGGAGCTGTGGTTTTGTGTTCCCAGTCATCAGAAGAATGACATGGATGACAACACCCAACTTTTCAGGCCTGAGAATGTTTGACAGGCCAGGTGTCATGATGAATCAGACTTGTGCTCAGAAGTCACACAGAAAAGTAAGAGCAGAGTACTTTTGCAGAAGGGTGTGCTACCAAATCAGGTCTGCAGAGCAATCACACCTGGGTGGGCAGCCCACGTTCTCTTATGCCTAATCCAGCTCTGACCCTTGACCCAAGGAAACAAACTTAGGGCTACAGTTTGTGCATTTGGCTATAATTGAGGTATAATTGAGACTCTTCATTTCTGTCTAAAACTTGCATAAAAATAGAATTTAGTCCTTCTGATAACCATTAACATAAAATGGTCGAATCATTGGATTACAAGAGCACTTGACTTTGGTTCGGTAGGGACATAAGTAGTTAATATTCCCTGATGTGTGACATCCATTATGGACATAACAAAGGCACTAGAGTGTGTTGGCTTTGAGCCCTTCTCCAGTAAGTTTTATTCGCTTTGGAAAATCAATATAGCCTCCGTTGTTGATTTCTTTTGATTGGGAGAAAGAAGTACCGTGGGAGGCTTTATCCTAACATTTGGTGCTACATAGTCTCATGGAACCAGTCTTTTTAGCACCGGCTTCCTTGGTCGCATGTAGTCCCAGAGCAGGATTATTGCACAAGTCCCAGGATGTGTAAGGGTCTTTCATATCCAGTTTCTTATGCTGTTGTAAGATGACTGCTTCAACTCTTTCCATCTGGTTGATGTATAATGCTAACTTGTACTCTAAGCTGTGTACCCCTTATGCAAAGTGTTTGGGACTAGAAGTGTTTGAGATTTCCAAATATTTGCATATATACAATGAGAGAGCTTGCTTATGGGTAGTCACTTCACAACATGAAACATTTATATTTCTGATACACGTGGCTTGATATTTAGGGATGGGGTGCATTCTTTTTCTTCCTCTATTGTTGTGTTTTCTGCAGTTACGAGGCTTGAACTGAGGACCTTGCACATGCTAGGCAAGCACTGTGCCACTGAGTTACATTGCCAGCCTCTGATGAAATCTTATGCAGTATTTGTGCGCACCTTCTTTTTTCTGGTGTTGGGGATGGAACCCAGGGGCACATAACTACGGGGTCACATCCCCAGCTCATTTAACTTTTTCTATTATACTTTGAGACAGGGTCCTGCTAAGTTGATTTGGGCCTTACTCAAGTGGCTGGCCTTTAACTCCCAATTCTCCTGCCTCGGCCTCCTGAGCTGCTGAGATTTCAGGCATGTGTCACCACACCATGCACCCCTACCCTTGACTGTGCCCCATCACAGGAGTGCGCGTTTGGAATTTTCCCCTTATGTGATATTGGCAGAATTATGAGTATTTCAGGTTTCTTTGATAGGAGTGGTCAAACTGCATAACACACTCCGGTGAGGAACATCTATTGAAAACTTAAAGTAATATACTCTTGATTCACCTTCACTTGCCTATAGACATGTCAGTGCACACCTTTACCATCACAGTTAGTATGCTACATAATTTTCCACTATTTCTCTTATATTATGACATGAAAAGATGCCCTAAAATACCGTTGATACTAGTATGCTTGGTTGTTAGATTTCATTGTACTAAAGCATACATGGTTTTACAGATCAAATACAGAGTTTCACATCAAAGCCATCAGCGCTGTCAAAAGTTGCAGTTTCTTGGAGACCGAATCGGAAAAGCTCCCCAAGGATGGAGTATATCCCTACCGGGAATTTCTGGCATTGAAGGTAAAATGTACACTTTGGTATGATTGTGGGATCATTTTACATAATGTTGTATGACTTTTTGTACTTACCTAAAAATTCATCTAACTTTTATTGAGGACTTCTTATGGACACTTGCTAGGTATCATGGCATAAACCTGATGAATATCCTGTGAACATAAGAATTCTTGTGCAACTCCCATTTCACTGATGTGGAAAATTGCTAATTCTGACCATCAAATAATCGGTTCAGGGAGAACTTGAGCTGACACACTAGGACTGCAAAGCTTGCCTTCTTAATCAGCATGCCATCTGGCTTCTCCATTGATGTTTCCTGTGAGTTTCATTCATTCACTAAGACGTGCCTCATTAGACCACATAGTAAGCAGTGAGGATACCATGTAAGACGCAGCCTCTTTCTCCCCTCAGAGACATTATCGTATAAGGGAGAGGGCAGAGAAGCAAACATGATACTGTGCAAATAGTAAAATCAATTAAAACAGGCCTCCCCCCACTCCCCTGTTTCATAAGGGAAAAGAAATTTGCATTGACCCGTCCACTTATGGATTCCATCTTCCTTCGAAAGCAAGGGCTAAGAGATGGTGAGCATAATGCAGTGTTGTAGTGAAGTCTCAGAATTTGGGCATCTGCATGGTTGAAAGCACAAAGATAAGAAGCGACAACATGAGGAAGGAGTGAACCTCTGGCTCTGGTCTATGAATGAACATCCACTTATTTCCGTTTTGTATTTTGAGTTACGAGACGAGATCCTATTTACAGAAGGCGAAAAAAGGTTCCATTGCCTTCCCAAAATAAAAGAAAAATCTTTATAAGCCATTGGTAGAGACAGGTAACATAGATAAGGGAAGGGCTTTCTTTTTATTTGCTGGACCTGGTCCCTTCAGCCCACAGAGGAAAAAAATCACAATAAATTACCTAACTTTAATCAGAGCCATGAATCACATTCTCTCAAAATCTCTCTCTCTCTCTCTCTGTCTCTCTCCCCCTCAATCCCCCAACCCCCAACACACACATGCACATGCATGCAGAGATACCATCACCACCACAAAATCATGAACCACTGGCCTTTCCTCTCAGGGAAACCTACATGTAACGTTTAGAGCAACTATGGTGAGTGGGTTTCTCATTTCCAAGACAATGGGTTAAAGATTTTTGCACGATCCAGACATTCTCTTCTTTAAACCGTAGCCAAATACTTGATAATCTTATTTGTCTCTACTTTGAGAACTATTTCCAGAAAGTATTCCAGATGTTCACATGTACCTGAGGTGCAGGGGACTCTTCCCTTTTGGGCAGCCATGGATCTCTCTTTGCTCTCGATGTATAATCCAAGAGATACTCACCAGCCCTTACTCTAAACCAAACTATAGACCAAGCAGATGATTCTGTGCCCACGAAAGCATGCAGCACATATATTTGAAGAAGGCAGGATTAGGGAAAGGATACCCTGGGGTATGATGGAAAGATCAGGAACTTTAATGTGAGGCAGATGCAAATTGAAAAGAAAGAAAAGAGGCAGCTGACTGACAGCTCTGGCTGGGACCTGAACTGTTTATCATTCCTCTCCTTGATTTGGTTCATTCATCCATCCATTCCCTCCCTCCCTCCTTATATGCCTAGCTCATCATTTTATTATTGGTTCAAGCTAGTTCCGCACGGAGCCAAACAGTCCATGTGAACCTTTCAGAGATAAGGGAGACTAGGTCGAGTGGTACATGACCTCCTGAAACACTGTCAGGCCTTCTGGCTCCCAGTCCAGGACCCACCCAATCCCTCAGACAGATAAGCTGAACCTAAGGGCGAGGCCCTCAAGGAACCACTCGACAAGGGCCCCAATGTATCTTTTCTTGTTGGTCACAACATGGTTTCTGCCTTGTAAATCTCCTTAGTATCCTGGAGGAGTCTGTCTCTTAACTATTTAGCACTCCACGTAGGCAGCCACCACCCCATCAATACCAAGCGTCTTCCCTGAAGTGTTTGTCCCCACACTCAAAGGACTGAATGGATACTTACTGCCAGGAAGATCCAGGGTTGCCATTTGAGGATCCATACTGTTGAGACTTGTTACCAGGCCCTTGGCTCGGCAAAGACTCAACTGCCCCAAGAATCTGTCCACCAATGGGAGCCTTCGGGAGGCCCGAGCCCCATTGTTGGGTAAAGATGACTTCACCGGGTTCTGAGCACTGGACGTTCCAGGGCCAGTGCTTGGGGAGGGGCTCTGAGTTGACTTAAGGAAGGGAGTCCATCTTGTGGCTTCTCATGAGCATAGTTGTCTTCCCCCAAATCGTGGTCCTCCCCACAATTGTCTGTTCCCAACTTCTTACGGTGAAGTCTCAAAACAGTCCCCACACTCATGGGCTTCTATTTATGTTGTTGCTTGTGAGGAAGCCATTTCTGGGTATAATTTCCAGTGGGAAGTTGGGCAGTGAGCACAGTGAATATCGGGCAGGTGTGCCCTCAAGAAGTTGGTGACCAAGATGTGAGGGGGAAAAAAAAAAAAAAAAAAAGCTGTTCAGGGGAACCAAGCAGTCAGGTCCATCCTCTTTGGCGCCTACAGCCTCTCTTGTGCCTCCACAACAAGGGCTCGCAAAGTGTTCTCTCAGTATCACCAGGCTCCTTGGGAGCTTTTCCCTATGAGGTCCTACAGCTCTTCCTATATTCATCTCATCTCAGTCCTTCATATACCTTTTCCCTCCTGGTGCGCTAGATCCCCCAAAGACCTTCTTTATTCACCTCTGGAGCTTGGCTCAAGCTGTTCATTCACTCATTACTGCCTCCCCCACACTTCCACCACTGAACAACTCAGCTCCTTATCGCCCCAGGTGGTCAGTTCTCACTACTCTGTGAAAATAGTCCCTTCAGCTGATTTCCCTCAACCTCATTATCTCCACTTGGAAGTGACTTGGAAAATTGTCGAACCCAAGTCCTCTCATATGCCTGAGTACTGATGGCACAACTGCCCTACTCAGTAACCCATCCCCCATGGTTCCATTGATTCAGAGATGTGTTTACCGCCACCGGAGGCAGCTTCCTTCATTGATGACCAGCTCAGATTGAAAGACGTTTCCTAAGGAAGCCTGGCTCAGCCTCCCATTAGGTTGTGCCAGGGGTCCTGACCTGGCTCCTTGTCACTCTTCAGTTCCTTCCATCTTTATCAGTAGCCAGCATATTCCTTTTAAGAATAGATGGGGTTACTCTATTCAAACATACCTTGACCTCCCCCTCCCACTCAGAGTGCTCCCTGCAGGCTGCAGGCAGGTCCTGGAAACGCTTTAGTGTCTCACCCTGTGGTCCAGGTGTGCTCTAATTTACCGTGACTGATGAATATCTATTTTTCTGTTTAGGACCTGTGAAGAAGGCAAGGGAAGAAAGAGGTGGCTGCTGTTGCAGTGTTTGTCCTTGATCCAGAAGTTTTCCAGTGGACCTCAGGTTCCTGCCGGCTGCCTGGGCCCGAACCAGGGCGTGACCTCACAGAAGTTGAGGAAGGGGAGCTCTGCCTGTTCTCTGTTGCTCACTTCTGGTCAGCACACCCACTTTCAGCTCATCCAAGTTTGGGAGCTGTGGTTTTGTGTTCCCAGACATCAGAGGGAGAATTACATGGATGACAACACCCAACTTTTCAGGCCTGAGAATGTTTGACAGGCCAGGTGTCATGATGAATCAGACTTGTGCTCAGAAGTTGCCCAGAAAAGTAAGAGGAGAGTACTTTTGCAGAAGGGTATGCTACCAAATTAGGTCTGCAGAGCAATCACTCCTGGGTAGCAAGCCCATGTGCTCTTATCCCCAATGCAACTCAGACCCTTGCCCCAATGAAAGAAACTTAGGGCTACAGTTTGTGTATTTGGCTACAATTGAGGTATAATTGAGATTCTTCATTTCTGTCTGAAACTTGCGTAAATATAGAATTTAGTCCTTCTGATAACCATTAACATAAAATGGTAGAATCATTGGATTACAAGAGCACTTGACTTTGGTTCGGTAGGGACATAAGTAGTTAATATTCCCTGATGTGTGACATCCATTATGGACATAACAAAGGCACTAGAGTGTGTTGGCTTTGAGCCCTTCTCCAGTAAGTTTTATTCGCTTTGGAAAATCAATATAGCCTCCGTTGTTGATTTCTTTTGATTGGGAGAAAGAAGTACCGTGGGAGGCTTTATCCTAACATTTGGTGCTACATAATGTCACAGAACTAGTCTTTTTATCACCGGCTTCCTTGGTCGCATGTAGTCCCAGACCAGGATTATTGCACAAGTCCCAGGATGTGTAAGGGTCTTTCATATCCAGCTTCTTATGCTGTTGTAACATGACTGCTTCAACTCTTTCCATCTGGTTGATGTATAATGCTAACTTGTACTCTAGGCTGTGTACCCCTTATGCAAAGTGTTTGGGACTAGAAGTGTTTGAGATTTCCAAATATTTGCATATAAACAATGAGAGAGCTTGCTTATGGGTAGTCACTTCACAACATGAAACATTTATATTTCTGATACACGTGGCTTGATATTTAGGGATGGGGTGCATTCTTTTTCTTCCTCTAATGTTGTGTTTTCTGCAGTTGCGAGGCTTGAACTGAGGACCTTGCACATGCTAGGCAAGCACTGTGCCACTGAGTTACATCGCCAGCCTCTGATGAAATCTTATGCAGTATTTGTGCGCACCTTCTTTTTTCTGGTGTTGGGGATGGAACCCAGGGGCACATAACTACGGGGTCACATCTCCAGCTCCTTTAACTTTTTCTATTATATTTTGAGACAGGGTCCTGCTAAGTTGCTTAGGGCCTCACTCAAGTGGCTGGCCTTTAACTCCCAATTCTCCTGCCTCGACCTCCTGAGCTGCTGAGATTTCAGGCATGTGCCACCACACCGTGCACACCTTCTTTCGACTGTGCCCCATCACAGGAGTGCGCGTGTGGAATTTTCCCCTTATGTGATATTGGCAGAATTATGAGTACTTCAGCTTTCCTTGATAGGACTGGTCAAACTGCATAACACACTCCGGTGAGGAACATCTATTGAAAACTTAAAGTAATATACTCTTGATTCACCTTCACTTGCCTATAGACATGTCAGTGCACACCTTTACCATCACAGTTAGTATGCTACATAATTTTCCACTATTTCTCTTATATTATGACATCACAAGATGCCCTAAAATACCATTGATACTAGTATGCTTGGTTGTTAGATTTCATTGTACTAAAGCATACATGGTTTTACAGATCAAATACAGAGTTTCACATCAAAGCCATAAGTGCTGTCAAAAGTTGCAGTTTCTTGGAGACCGAATTGGAAAAGCTCCCCAACGATGGACTATATCCCTACCGGGAATTTCTGGCATTGAAGGTAAAGTGTACACTTTGGTATGATTGTGGGATCATTTTAAATAACTGTTGTATGTCTTATTATACTTACCCCCAAATTCATCTAACTTTTATTGACGACTTCTTATGGACACTTGCTAGGTATCGTGGGATAAACCTGATGAATATCCTGTGAACACAAGAATTCTTGTGCAACTCCCATTTCACTGATGTGGAAAATTGCTAATTCTGACCATCAAATAATCGGTTCAGGCAGAACTCGAGCTGACACACTAGGACTGCAAAGCTTGCCTTCTTAATCAGCATGCCATCTGGCTTCTCCACCGATGTTTCCTGTGAGTTTCATTCATTCACTAAGACGTGCCTCATTAGACCACATAGTAAGCAGTGAGGATACCATGTAAGACGCAGCCTCACTTTCTCTCCTCAGAGACATTATCGTATAGAGGAGAGGGCAGAAAAGCAAACATGATACTGTGCAAATAGTAAAATCAATTAAAACAGGCCTCCCCCCACTCCCCTGTTTCATAAGGGAAAAGAAATTTGCATTGACCCGTCCACTTATGGATTCCATCTTCCTTCGAAAGCAAGGGTTAAGAGATGGTGGGCATAATGCAGTGTTGTAGTGAAGTCTCAGAATTTGGGCATCTGCATGGTTGAAAGCACAACGATTAGAAGCGACAACGTGAGGAAGGAGTGAACCTCTGGCTCTGGTCTATGAAGGAACATCCACTTATTTCCGTTTTGTATTTTGAGTTACGAGACGAGATCCTATTAACAGAAGGCGAAAAAAAAAGGTTCCATTGCCTTCCCAAAATAAAAGAAAAATGTTTATAAGCCATTGGTAGAGACAGGCAACATAGATAGGGGAAGGGCTTTCTTTTTATTTGCTTCACCTGGTCCCTACAGCCCACAGAAGAAAAAAATCACAATAAATTACCTAAGTTTAATCAGAGCCATGAATCACATACTCTCAAAATCTCTCTCTCTCTCTCTCTCTCTCTCTCTCTCTCTCTCTCTCTCTCTCTCTCTCTCCCTCTCAATCCCCCACCCGCCAACACACACACGCACATGCATGCAGAGATACCATCACCACCACAAAATCATGAACCACTGGCCTTTCCTCTCAGGGAAACCTTCATGTAACGTTTAGAGAAACTATGGTGAGTGAGTTTCTCATTTCCAAGTCAATGGTTTAAAGATTTTTGCACGATCCAGACATTCTCTTCTTTAAACCGTAGCAAAATACTTGTAATCTTCTTTGTCTCTACTTTGAGAACCATTTCCAGAAAGTATTCCAGATGTTCCCATGTACCTGAGGTGCAGGGGACTCTTCCCTTTTGGGCAGCCATGGATCTCTCTTTGCTCTCGATGTATAATCCTAGGAGGCACTCACCAGCCCTTACTCTCAACCAAACTATAGACCAAGCAGATGATTCTGCACCCACGAAAGCATGCAGCACATATATTTGAAGAAGGCCGGATTAGGGAAAGGATACCCTGGGGTATGATGAAAAGATCAGGAACTCTAATGTGAGGCAGATGCAATTGGAGAAATGGCTGAGGAAGAACGCAACGACACCAAAAGATAAGATAATGGCATATGCCCTTGGATCCTTTGTCTTCCTGAGTAAGAGAAGACTCAGGATAGGCATGTTGCAGTGTTCTTGTATAAGAAACAATTCAGAGACGACCACCAAAGATTCCATTCCTCGTAGATATGCGCCATTCAGCCCATGGTGTGGTGTGGTTCACGGGCCTCAGGATGACTAGTTTGACATGTGGCATAACCATTGTGGACCTGGCATTCCTGTGTGCCCTCAGCAACTGTCATTCTTGGGGCAATTGAACTTACCATCCTGCAGAACAGCCCTGCCTTCGTGGACCTAGCCCAGGGTCTTGCACACGTTTGAGCTTAAATCCTGGATGGGGGGAACTGAGCTCATCCACAAGTATTGATAAAATGTGTCCCTTCAATGCCATCCTCCAGTTCTCATTTTGTTGGTTAGACTTGTGCCACCATCAAACAGGAGAAGAACATTTCCCTCCTACCGGCAAATGAGACACAACAGACTGACTTTTCCAAAACTCTTTAATAACGTCGAATCCAACTGGGCCCTCTGCGGCAACATGAGTGCCGAGAGGTTAGCTCCAGTTTCTAATCATACCCTTGGTCCATAAAGCTCCCACCTTCAGTGAGTGCAGGCTACAGATGTGAAGCCAGAGTTTGGCATTGAAACAGATCATTCCAGGGCCAGTGTGGGAAGGGAATGTTAGTGGTCATTCCTTTGCAGGTAGATGTCCAACGGGTAGGAGACAGTGCGTTCCAACAGGGGGGGCATTTTGTGGAGGGGTGGGGCAAAGGGTATCTCTTGAAAGATGGGAATCGGGAAGGGGGGTGTGTGGTGGCGCTGTGGCATCCGATTTGATGTGGGCTGCCCTGAGACCGCCAGACCAGCTTTCATAGCTCCAGGGGTCTCTGCCCTGCGCATGCTGCCTCTGAGGCCACCTCCCCTGGCTTCAGGGTTGTCTGACTCCCACAGGCACTCTTGAATATGGTCTTTCATCTCACTGATGGTAACAGCTGTGGGAGGGCCTATTTGAATTGTTGCATGGATAGCATGGCGTTTCTGCGTATTGATCCAGTACAAGAGTGGACTGTAAATGAAGGTGGAAGCGTTCATCACTTCCACCCAGTGCTGGGCACGCCTCTCCCGCCACAGCTTCTTCCTCCAGTACATAAATATAAGGCAGCCGCCGGTTACTGCACAACACAGTCCCGTGAGTCCAAAGTATAGCCAGACCCAGGCTGAGGCAGTAAAAGAAAGAAAAGAGGCAGCTGACTGACAGCTCTGGCTGGGACCTGAACTGTTTATCATTCCTCTCCTTGATTTGGCTCATTCATCCATCCATTCCCTCCCTCCCTCCTTATATGCCTAGCTCATCATTTTATTATTGGTTCAAGCTAGGTCTGCAGGGAGCCAAACAGTCCATGTGAACCTTTCAGAGATAAGGGAGACTAGGTCGAGGGGAACATGACCTACTGAGACACCGTCAGGACTTCTTGCTCCCAGTCCAGGACCCACCCAATCCCTCAGACAGATAAGCTGAACTTAAGGGCGAGGCCCTCAAGGAACCACTCGACAAGGGCCCCAGTGTATCTTTTCTGGTTGGTCACAACATGTTTTCTGCCTTCTAAATCTCCTTAGTATCCTGGAGGAGTCTGTCTCTTAACTATTTAGCACTCCACGTAGGCAGCCACCACCCCATCAATACCAAGCATCTTCCCTGAAGTGTTTGTCCCCACACTCAAAGGACTGAAGGGATACTTACTGCCAGGAAGGCCCAGGGTTGCCCTTTGAGGATCCATACCGTTGAGACTTGTTACCAGGCCCTTGGCTCGGCAAAGACTCAACTGCCCCAAGAATCTGTCCACCAATGGGAGCCTTCGGGAGGCCC
The DNA here is from genome assembly GCF_902686455.1 of Sciurus vulgaris. NCBI lineage: Eukaryota > Metazoa > Chordata > Mammalia > Rodentia > Sciuridae > Sciurus > Sciurus vulgaris. The sequence continues at coordinate 8,517 of NW_027632913.1, read as the reverse complement.
GAGCCCCATTGTTGGGTAAAGATGACTTCACTGGGTTCTGAGCACTGGGCGTTCCAGGGCCAGTGCTTGGGGAGGGGCTCTGAGTTGACGGAAGGAAGGGAGTCCATCTTGTGGCTTCTCATGAGCATAGTTGTCTTCCCCCAAATCGTGGTCCTCCCCACAATTGTCTGTTCCCAACTTCTTACGGTGAAGTCTCAAAACAGTCCCCACACTCATGGGCTTCTATTTATCTTGTTGCTTGTGAGGAAGCCATTTCTGGGTATAATTTCCAGTGGGAAGTTGGGCAGTGAGCACAGTGAATATCGGGCAGGCGTGCCCTCAAGAAGTTGGTGACCAAGGTGTGAGGGGAAAAAAAAAAAAAAAAAAAAAAAAGGTGTTCAGGGGAACCCAAGCAGTCAGGTCCACCTTCTCTGGCGCCTACAGCCTCTCTTCTGCCTCCGCAACAAGGGCTCGCAAAGTGTTCTCTCACTATCACCAGGCTCCTTGGGAGCCTTTCCCTATGAGGTCCTACAGCTCTTCCTATCTTCATCTCATCTCAGTCCTTCATATACCTTTTCCCTCTTGGTGCGCTAGATCCCCCAAAGACCTTCTTTATTCACCTCTGGAGCTTGGCTCAAGCTGTTCATTCACTCATTACTGCATCCCCCACACTTCCACCACTGAACAACTCACCTCCTTATCGCCCCAGGTGGTCAGCTCTCCATACTCTGTGAAAATAGTTCCTTCAGCTGATTTCCCTCAACCTCATTATCTCCACTTGGAAGTGACTTGGAAAATTGTCGAACCCAAGTCCTCTCATATGCCTGAGTACTGATGGCACAACTGCCCTACTCAGTAACCCATCCCCCATGGTTCCATTGATTCAGAGATGTGTTTACCGCCACCGGAGGCAGCTTGCTTCATTGATGACCATCTCAGATTGAAATCTGTTTCCTAAGGAAGCCTGGCTCAGCCTCCCACTAGGTTGTGCCAGGGGTCCTGATCTGGGTCCTTGTCACTCTTCAGCTACTCCCATCTTTATCAGTAGCCAGCATATTCCTTTAAGAATAGATGGGGTTACCCTACTCAAACATACCTTGACCTCCCCCTCCCACTCAGAGTGCTCCCTGCAGGCTGCAGGCAGGTCCTGGAAACGCCTTAGTGTCTCACCCTGTGGTCCAAGTGTGCTCTAATTTACCGTGACTTGAATATCTATTTTTCTGTTTAGGACCTGTGAAGGCAAGGGAAGAAAGAGGAGGCTGCTTTTGCAGTGTTTGTCCTTGATCCAGAGGTTTTCCAGTGGACCTCAGGTTCCTGCCGGCTGCCTGGGCCCGAACCAGGGCGTGACCACACAGAAGATGAGGAAGGGGAGCTCTGCCTGTTCTCTGTTGCTCACTTCTGGTCAGCACACCCACTTCAGCTCATCCGTTTGGGAGCTGTGGTTTTGTGTTCCCAGTCATCAGAAGAATTACATGGATGACAACACCCAACTTTTCAGGCCTGAGAATGTTTGACAGGCCAGGTGTCATGATGAATCAGACTTGTGCTCAGAAGTCGCCCAGAAAAGTAAGAGCAGAGTACTTTTGCAGAAGAGTGTGCTACCAAATCAGGTCTGCAGAGCAATCACACCTGGGGGGCAGCCCACGTGCTCTTATCCCTAATGCAGCTCTGACCCTTGACCCAATGAAACAAACTTAGGGCTACAGTTTGTGCATTTGGCTATAATTGAGGTATAATTGAGACTCTTCATTTCTGTCTAAAACTTGCGTAAAAATAGAATTTAGTCCTTCTGATAACCATTAACATAAAATGGTCGAATCATTGGATTACAAGAGCACTTGACTTTGGTTCGGTAGGGACATAAGTAGTTAATATTGGCTGATGTGTGACATCCATTATGGACATAACAAAGGCACTAGAGTGTGTTGGCTTTGAGCCCCCGTCCAGTAAGTTTTATTCGCTTTGGAAAATCAATATAGCCTCCGTTGTTGATTTCTTTTGATTGGGAGAAAGAAGTACCGTGGGAGGCTTTATCCTAACATTTGGTGCTACATAATCTCACGGAACCAGTCTTTTTAGCACCGGCTTCCTTGGTCGCATGTAGTCCCAGTGCATGATTATTGCACAAGTCCCAGGATGTGTAAGGGTCTTTCATATCCAGCTTCTTATGCTGTTGTAACATGACTGCTTCAACTCTTTCCATCTGGTTGATGTATAATGCTAACTTGTACTCTAGGCTGTGTACCCCTTATGCAAAGTGTTTGGGACTAGAAGTGTTTGAGATTTCCAAATATTTGCATATATACAATGAGAGAGCTTGCTTATGGGTAGTCACTTCACAACATGAAACATTTATATTTCTGATACACGTGGCTTGATATTTAGGGATGGGGTGCATTCTTTTTCTTCCTCTATTGTTGTGTTTTCTGCAGTTGCGAGGCTTGAACTGAGGACCTTGCACATGCTAGGCAAGCACTGTGCCACTGAGTTACATCGCCAGCCTCTGATGAAATCTTATGCAGTATTTGTGCGCACCTTCTTATTTCTGGTGTTGGGGATGGAACCCAGGGGCACATAACTACGGGGTCACATCCCCAGCTCCTTTAACTTTTTCTATTATATTTTGAGACAGGGTCCTGCTAAGTTGCTTAGGGCCTCACTCAAGTGACTGGCCTTTAACTCCCAATTCTCCTGCCTCGGCCTCCTGAGCTGCTGAGATTTCAGGCATGTGCACCACACCTGCACACCTTCTTTTGACTGTGCCCCATCACAGGAGTGCGCGTTGGAATTTTCCCCTTATGTGATATTGGCAGAATTATGAGTATTCAGGTTTCTTTGATAGGAGTGGTCAAACTGCATAACACACTCCGGTGAGGAACATCTATTGAAAACTTAAAGTAATACTCTTGATTCACCTTCACTTGCCTATAGACATGTCAGTGCACACCTTTACCATCACAGTTAGTATGCTACATAATTTTCCACTATTTCTCTTATATTATGACATCAAAAGATGCCCTAAAATACCGTTGATACTAGTATGCTTGGTTGTTAGATTTCATTGTACTAAAGCATACATGGTTTTACAGATCAAATAGAGTTTCACATCAAAGCCATCAGCGCTGTCAAAAGTTGCAGTTTCTTGGAGACCGAATTGGAAAAGCTCCCCAAGATGGAATTATCCCTACCGGGAATTTCTGGCATTGAAGGTAAAATGTACACTTTGGTATGATTGTGGGATCATTTTACATAATGTTGTATGTTTTTGTACTTACCTAAATTCATCTAACTTTTATTGAGGACTTCTTATGGATACTTGCTAGGTATCATGGCATAAACCTGATGAATATCCTGTGAACATAAGAATTCTTGTGCATCTCCCATTTCACTGATGTGGAAAATTGCTAATTCTGACCTTCAGATAATCGGTTCAGGGAGAACTTGAGCTGACACACTAGGACAGCAAAGCTTGCCTTCTTAATCAGTATGCCATCTAGCTTCTCCATCGATGTTTCCTGTGAGTTTCATTCATTCAGTAAGACGTGCCTCATTAGACCACATAGTAAGCAGTGAGGATACCATGTAACGCAGCCTCACTTTCTCCCTCAGAGACATTATCGTATAAGGGAGAGGGCAGAAAGCAAACATGATACTGTGCAAATAGTAAAATCAATTAAAACAGGCCTCCCCCCACTCCCCTGTTTCATAAGGGAAAAGAAATTTGCATTGACCCGTCCACTTATGGATTCCATCTTCCTTCGAAAGCAAGGGCTAAGAGATGGTGCATAATGCAGTGTTGTAGTGAAGTCTCAGAATTTGGGCATCTGCATGGTTGAAAGCACAAGATAAGAAGCGACAACTGAGGAAGGAGTGAACCTCTGGCTCTGGTCTATGAAGGAACATCCACTTATTTCCGTTTTGTATTTTGAGTTACGAGACGAGATCCTATTACAGAAGGCGAAAAAAAAGGTTCCATTGCCTTCCCAAAATAAAAGAAAAATTTTATAAGCCATTGGTAGAGACAGGTAACATAGATAGGAGGGCTTTCTTTTTATTTGCTGGACCTGGTCCCTTCAGCCCACAGAGGAAAAAAATCACAATAAATTACCTAACTTTAATCAGAGCCATGAATCACATTCTCTCAAAATCTCTCTCTCTCTCTCTTCTCTCTCCCCCTCAATCCCCCACCCCAACCACACACACATGCATGCAGAGATACCATCACCCCACAAAATCATGAACCACTGGCCTTTCCTCTCAGGGAAACCTACATGTAACGTTTAGAGCAACTATGGTGAGTGGGTTTCTCATTTCCAAGACAATGGGTTAAAGATTTTTGCACGATCCAGACATTCTCTTCTTTAAACCGTAGCCAAATACTTGATAATCTTATTTGTCTCTACTTTGAGAACTATTTCCAGAAAGTATTCCAGATGTTCCATGTACCTGAGGTGCAGGGACTCTTCCCTTTTGGGCAGCCATGGATCTCTCTTTGCTCTCGATGTATAATCCAGAGATACTCACCAGCCCTTACTCTAAACCAAACTATAGACCAAGCAGATGATTCTGCCCGAAAGCATGCAGCACATATATTTGAAGAAGGCAGGATTAGGGAAAGGATACCCTGGGGTATGATGGAAAGATCAGGAACTTTAATGTGAGGCAGATGCAAATTGAAAAGAAAGAAAAGAGGCAGCTGACTGACAGCTCTGGCTGGGACCTGAACTGTTTATCATTCCTCTCCTTGATTTGGTTCATTCATCCATCCATTCCCTCCCTCCCTCCTTATATGCCTAGCTCATCATTTTATTATTGGTTCAAGCTAGTTCCGCAGGAGCCAAACAGTCCATGTGAACCTTTCAGAGATAAGGGAGACTAGGTCGAGTGGTAACATGACCTCCTGAAACACTGTCAGGCCTTCTGGCTCCCAGTCCAGGACCCACCCAATCCCTCAGACAGATAAGCTGAACTAAGGGCGAGGCCCTCAAGGAACCACTCGACAAGGGCCCCATGTATCTTTTCTGTTGGTCACAACATGGTTTCTGCTGCTAAATCTCCTTAGTATCCTGGAGGAGTCTGTCTCTTAACTATTTAGCACTCCACGTAGGCCGCCACCACCCCATCAATACCAAGCGTCTTCCCTGAAGTGTTTGTCCCCACACTCAAAGGACTGAAGGATACTTACTGCCAGGAAGGCCAGGGTTGCCATTTGAGGATCCATACTGTTGAGACTTGTTACCAGGCCCTTGGCTCGGCAAAGACTCAACTGCCCCAAGAATCTGTCCCCAATGGGAGCCTTCGGGAGGCCCGAGCCCCATTGTTGGGTAAAGATGACTTCACTGGGTTCTGAGCACTGGGCGTTCCAGGGCCAGTGCTTGGGGAGGGGCTCTGAGTTGACGGAAGGAAGGGAGTCCATCTTGTGGCTTCTCATGAGCATAGTTGTCTTCCCCCAAATCGTGGTCCTCCCCACAATTGTCTGTTCCCAACTTCTTACGGTGAAGTCTCAAAACAGTCCCCACACTCATGGGCTTCTATTTATGTTGTTGCTTGTGAGGAAGCCATTTCTGGGTATAATTTCCAGTGGGAAGTTGGGCAGAGAGCACAGTGAATATCGGGCAGGCGTGCCCTCAAGAAGTTGGTGACCAAGGTGTGAGGGGAAAAAAAAAAAAAAAAAAAAGCTGTTCAGGGGAACCAAGCAGTCAGGTCCACCTTCTTTGGCGCCTACAGCCTCTCTTCTGCCTCCGCAACAAGGGCTCGCAAAGTGTTCTCTCAGTATCACCAGGCACCTTGGAAGCTTTTCCCTATGAGGTCCTACAGCTCTTCCTATCTTCATCCCATCTCAGTCCTTCATATACCTTTTCCCTCTTGGTGCGCTAGATCCCCCAAAGACCTTGTTTATTCACCTCTGGAGCTTGGCTCAAGCTGTTCATTCACTCATTAGTGCCTCCTCCACACTTCCACCACTGAACAACTCAATTCCTTATCGCCCCAGGTGGTCAGCTCTCCTACTCTGTGAAAATAGTCCCTTCAGCTGATTTCCCTCAACCTCATATCTCCACTTGGAAGTGACTTGGAAAATTGTCGAACCCAAGTCCTCTCATATGCCTGAGTACTGATGGCACAACTGCCCTACTCAGTAACCCATCCCCCATGGTTCCATTGATTCAGAGATGTGTTTACCGCCACCGGAGGCAGCTTCCTTCATTGATGACCAGCTCAGATTGAAAGACCGTTTCCTAAGGAAGCCTGGCTCAGCCTCCCATAGGTTGTGCCAGGGGTCCTGACCTGGCTCCTTGTCACTCTTCATTCCTTCATCTTTCAGTAGCCAGCATATTCCTTTTAAGTATAGATGGGGTTACCCTACTCAAACATACCTTGACCTCCCCCTCCCACTCAGAGTGCTCCCTGCAGGCTGCAGGCAGGTCCTGGAAACGCCTTAGTGTCTCACCCTGTGGTCCAGGTGTGCTCTAATTTACCGTGACTGATGAATATCTATTTTTCTGTTTAGGACCTGTGAAGAAGGCAAGGGAAGAAAGAGGTGGCTGCTGTTGCAGTGTTTGTCCTTGATCCAGAGTTTTCCAGTGGACCTCAGGTTCCTGCCGGCTGCCTGGGCCCGAACCAGGGCGTGACCACACAGAAGTGAGGAAGGGAGCTCTGCCTGTTCTCTGTTGCTCACTTCTGGTCAGCACACCCACTTCAGCTCATCCAAGTTTGGGAGCTGTGGTTTTGTGTTCCCAGACATCAGAGGAGAATTACATGGATGACAACACCCAACTTTTCAGGCCTGAGAATGTTTGACAGGCCAGGTGTCATGATGAATCAGACTTGTGCTCAGAAGTTGCCCAGAAAAGTAAAGAGGAGTACTTTTGCAGAAGGGTATGCTACCAAATTAGGTCTGCAGAGCAATCACTCCTGGGTAGCAAGCCCATGTGCTCTTATCCCCAATGCAACTCAGACCCTTGCCCCAATGAAACTTAGGGCTACAGTTTGTGTATTTGGCTACAATTGAGGTATAATTGAGATTCTTCATTTCTGTCTAAAACTTGCGTAAATATAGAATTTAGTCCTTCTGATAACCATTAACATAAAATGGTAGAATCATTGGATTACAAGAGCACTTGACTTTGGTTCGGTAGGGACATAAGTAGTTAATATTCCCTGATGT